>NW_027885804.1:0-1639 GCF_054177405.1 Leptonychotes weddellii | reverse complement strand
GGGAATACCTAAGCATATGATGCCTGCTAGGTATTTATAATCCCTTCAAATCATTTATCAATGAGGGGTTATTTTTCTCCTCAGCAGTGATACTTACTAATATGGTTATCAGTGTACCTTTATCAGGTTCCTAGAGGAACAGAGCTAGAAATTGAAAAGTCAGATTATTTCACAGAAGGGAACGGGGTTTGTTAACCCTTTACTCACAAAGAATGAGTGTGATCTCTTTTTTAGAACACAATTTAACACTATATACTGAAAGCTTTGATTGTGCGTATATCCTTTCAATCCAGCAGTATTGTTTTTAGGGATTTATTGTAACAAATACGATGTATGCACAAAGAGGTATCTGTATATAGGTAGGTTATCACGGTATTATTTGCGATGGGGAATAATTAGTGACCGTCTAAATGCAGTTGGTTAGGAAAAATACGCTATGTTCATATTATGAATACTCTGTGGGTTTATGGAGTAAGTTTTTCCAGGAAAAAAGACATTAAAAGTCTTTATATCGAAATATTTAGTGTTTAACTTTGATGTTCTGCTGTGTAATTTTTATTTTAGCCATGAATCACTAATTTTTAACTTTGACCATGTGTTACTTTTCTAAATGATTGTGTTTTACAGAAATGACCAATGAAGGTCACTTTAAATACATGCTCCTTAAATTAAATAATCATACATTTTAAGAGTTTAATACCATTTAAAAAGGCTTGATCTTGAATTCCTTTAATGAAATTTTATACATTTTATAATCTCCTCAGGTGTATCTCACCTCAGCATCTAAAGTGATGATCTCGAAATGTATCAAGCCAGTGAAATCATTCTCAGTTCATTTTCTCATATAAGTTATTGTATAATTTCTAACTTCTAATTAAAATCTCATAAACTAAAAACCTATCAAAATTGATAAAGTGAATACAGATTTTTTTTTTTTTTAGTTGGTCTATATGATTACTCTTCGGGGCTGAGGAGGTTAAATCATTATGGAAAGAAACTGTGGTTCAGTGATTAAATGGGAAAAAGCCATATAACCACATATTTGCATATTTGGTAAAATTTAGATGCCAGCCCTCTGCTCTTTTTGTCAAGTTATGGGTAGGTTAGTGCATACCATCATTACGTCCTAAGAGGTTTTAAATACACAAAAACACACACACACACACAATTTATTTTCCATCTTCCACTTAGTAGTATGCCCACATCGTGGTTTATCACCCCATCTGCTGATAGTCTTTCCATTCTATTTGTTTCAGAAAATGTAAAACAAATAGGTCCTCAAGGGGCATGTGGTACTTCAAGGAATATTGAAAAGGAAAATATAATTTGAGCTGTACTTTCAACAAAATAAGAATCATAGAAGAAGGATCCAAGGAAATGTTCATTGGATTTATTACTGCCTATTTTGTACTAATTGTGTTTCTTATTCTCCTTACAAATGGGTAGTAGAGAATTAGTTGACCCTATGGAAATGCCATGTACTGAAGAAGATTGGTCTTTGGGACTTAGCCTATGATTGTAGTCCCCGTCCATCAGGGACTGTTACCTCAGGACTCAGTTTCTCCACCTAAGAAATGAATGGATTAGATGAGATAATCTCTTAGGTCTTTCTCAACTAAAAAAGCCCTTAGGACTTAAG
>NW_027885803.1:0-244 GCF_054177405.1 Leptonychotes weddellii | reverse complement strand
GGGGGACTCGCTTCTCCTTGGGGGTCAGAAGTGGCCCTCTCTTCGTCCTCCGGCAGAGCAGGTAGTGCTCTTTATTTTGTTAAACTGGGTTTTCAAAATGACAAGCCATGTTACTTTGCAAATAGTTCAGAAGTTTGTCGATGTAAACCATCCCTGTTCCTCCCCTCGGAGAGATCCACTGGGAACAGTTTGGTCTGTGTGCTTCCTGTTTTTGTTTTCCTCTGAGTTTAATGCGCACCCACTC
>NW_027885802.1:0-244 GCF_054177405.1 Leptonychotes weddellii | reverse complement strand
GTCTTCCCAAAGCTGCCAGCCCAGCCCGGCCATCAGACCAGCTGTGAGCAGGGCTGCACCGACCAGGGGTGTGCTGGAGGGGCGAGAGAGGGACGGGGCTCCTCCCCGTCCCGACAGACGGCTCAGCCATCGCTGGCCCTCCCTGCTGAAGCACTCAGTGACGGGGGATCCAAGAGAGGAGTCGTGGATTAGCATAACCCCCCCCCCCCGCAAGATGGGAGTGCCACCGAAGACGCAGCATGAC
>NW_027885801.1:0-244 GCF_054177405.1 Leptonychotes weddellii | reverse complement strand
GTATCTAACCACTTATTCTGTGATTAATTCATTACACGCACAGATACTGACAGGGTGTCCAATGTGTGTTAGGTGCTACTCTATGTACAAAATGAGAGAGTATCTGTCTTCACACAGCTCATTCTGGCAGGAGACAGGGAGCAGTAAATACCACAACCCCATATGATCTACGTCTGTTACAGGAGTGGAGAGCATGGGACAAGGAAGTAGAGCAGGGTGTGGAAGTGAGGGGTGCAGGAGGGCT
>NW_027885800.1:0-244 GCF_054177405.1 Leptonychotes weddellii | reverse complement strand
TGCCCCTACCTAAGAATATGTTCACAATGAACAGAGACTCACTGTATTTTTACCAAATTTAATCTATTTTTGGAAACATAATGTTTATAATGGATTTGTAATTCCTTAATCCATGCCAAGTGTCATCAATATGTCATGGCCAGATGGATTCTAAATGCCAAAAGAAAACCAATTGCTAGAGCTAAGTACACATGATATAGTTTAGATTGTTAATAACTGGGGAGTTTGATGACCATGGGCATTC
>NW_027885799.1:0-244 GCF_054177405.1 Leptonychotes weddellii | reverse complement strand
ATGATGTATGGTGACTAACATAACATAATAAAATTAAAAACTACAAAAAAAAAAAAGCTAAGAAAACAGTATGGGTCCAACAAAATTTTAAAAAATAAAATAAAATAAAAAAATAAAAATAAAAATAATAAAAAATAATAAAAATAAAAAATAAGAAGAATTGGAAGTGTCTCCCCATCACCTGAAGTCTCAGGCTTCTTTATTCTCTGGTCTCCCTACTTAATGGAAATACTGTCACTATTTT
>NW_027885798.1:0-244 GCF_054177405.1 Leptonychotes weddellii | reverse complement strand
GTGTGTGTGTGTGTGTGTGCTGTGGCTTGGACTGCACACGACCCCAGCCCCGGGGGTCTGTAGGGGCAGCTGAGTTTCTGCTCCAATGCTCTGGTCGTCGGGGCCTCGCCCTGTGGTTGGGATGTTGGAACTGAGCCAGAGACAAGGATGCACAGGTCCCAGGACCCCCTGAGAGGGTGCACAACACACACCACACACACACACATACACACACGTAGTCAGGCTTCAGGGACGACAGACCTGG
>NW_027885797.1:0-244 GCF_054177405.1 Leptonychotes weddellii | reverse complement strand
GTGTTTTATTGAGGACTGGCCTTCACGTCGCACAATGAACATATTAACAAAAATTTGTGTTGCCCTAAGTTCTGCCTTTCATGTAAAGCGACATTCATTTACCAAGAGCTGTAATCAAGATTAAAAAAATCTTTGAGATTAAACTTGGAAACAGAAGGCTAAATGCAAGCAGAAATATAAACGATTCTGCAGGTCTTCTCCCCTTGCAGGTGAATTTAGCCTAACACTGATCTGCAGACATGAT
>NW_027885796.1:0-244 GCF_054177405.1 Leptonychotes weddellii | reverse complement strand
TGTAGGAGGGTTCCCCTTTCTCCGCATCCCCGCCAACATGTGTCATTTCCTGACTTGTTAATTTTAGCCATTCTGACTGGTGTGAGGTGGTATCTCATTGAGGTTTTGATTTGGATTTCCCTGATGCCGAGCGATATTGTAGCTCCAAGTGATTTTGACAAAAACGCCAAGATAATTCAATAGGGAGAAGAAAAGTGTTTTCAGCAAACATGGCTGGACCAGCTGGATAAGAAAAACTAACATT
>NW_027885795.1:0-244 GCF_054177405.1 Leptonychotes weddellii | reverse complement strand
TTAAATTTCATCAGGAGGATGGAAGTGGTGAGGAGCCTAGTTGAGAGATCTCCCAGTGTGACAAGCCCTGGGGAGCTGGGCTTCTGGTTTGGGGGCAACTATCCTTTTTTATTTTTTTATTTTTTTTTTTAAGATTTCTTATTTATTTATTCATGAGAGACAGGGGGAGAGAGAGAGGCAGAGGCAGAGGGAGAAGCAGGCCCCCCGCGGAGCAGGGAGCCCGACGCGGGGCTCGATCCCAGGA
>NW_027885794.1:0-244 GCF_054177405.1 Leptonychotes weddellii | reverse complement strand
TTGGCTCAGGTCATGATCCCAGGGTCCTGTGATGGAGTCCCACATGGAGATCCCCGCTCAGCGAGGAGTCTGCTTCTCGCTCTCCCTCTGCCCCTCCCCTCTGCTCATGCTCGCTTATGCTCTCTCTCTCTCTCAAAATAAATAAATAAAACCTTCTTAAAAGTTTTAAAAAGAAGAAAAGTGAAATTTAAGGCAAAAATAAAGTTAAAAAACAAAGAATGATCTATGTCATTAATCATCAGGA
>NW_027885793.1:0-1639 GCF_054177405.1 Leptonychotes weddellii | reverse complement strand
GGGGGATGGGTTAGCCTGGTGATGAGTATTAAGGAGGGCACGTTCTGCATGGAGCACTGGGTGTTATACGCAAACAATGAATCATGGAAAACTACATCAAATACTAATAATGCAATGTATGGTGATTAACGTAACATAATAAAATAAAATATTAAAAAAAAAAAAAGTAACCAGTATAACACTCCTGTGAATGAGTGAATGGAGGTTCCTAAAAAGCTACTTTACTCCAAATTGTTCAACAAATTATTGAAAATATTTGGTCTAACTAAGCCATCCCAGAAATTAACCATCACTGTGGGTTATTCACAGGTATCTTTTCTCAGTCTAAAAAGGGACACAAGATTTTTTTTTTTCAAAGATTATTTATTTGAGAGAGAGAATGAGAGAGAGAGAGAGCACATGAAAGGGGCGAGGGTCAGAGGGAGAAGCAGACTCCCTGCTGAGCAGAGAGCCCGATGTGGGACTCGATCCTGGGACTCCAGGATCATGACCTGAGCTGAAGGCAGTCGCCCAACCAACTGAGCCACCCAGGTGCCCAGGGACACAAGATTTTTAATTAAGAGATTCAACTTCAAAAAACTGTAGGTGATCTGTCTCTCCCCTAAATTTAAGTCTTATTAAATGTTCTATTTAATGTAGCAAAACTTAACACAGAAACATTCTTGGGGGAAAAAAAAGATAAATGAGTTCTGGGATGCATTTGGCCTAAACGGGGAAAAAAGAAAATGACAGGAAAAATAAGTTCAAGACAGTTCTCAAGCAAAAGTGTCTCTATTTATAGCAGCAGCTAACACCCAAAACAGGTAACAATTTCAGGTAACAACAATTTCAGGAGTGGCTGAATAGCAGCTATTGAGTAGCTGCTGGGCAAGAAAGGACTGCACTAGATACTCTGAGGAAACACAGAGGAAAAAGTCAACATGTTTCCTGCTCCTGAGGAGTTTCAATTTTAACAGGACAAAGGGCTCTCACATGAAAACAAAGCAAAACAAAAATAATAACCCAGATACAGACATAGTAAAGGCACAAAAGGAAAATAATCATCTTCTCAGAATTCTATAAATTCCACTTCTGGTAGTCCAAAGAAGATAATATTATCATAGCTTAATCTGTTCAAAGAAAAGGGCATCTTTCTGTGATAACCTTAAGAAAAATACCTTTTTATGTTGATATTCTTGTATGAATAAGGGCAAATACAAATTAAAGTTAAGAGGTTTAATTCTTCCAGTGGAAAATAAGGGAAGAGATTTGTCTCTCCTTTTTCTTTGAGCATTTACTTTAAAAAAACTTTATAAGTACTTTGAACTATGTAGAAATAGTTTTGAAAACTAGAGAGGCTCCTTGTCAGCTTTACAACCCAGAAATGTTTTTCTCAAAGACCTGAGAGCTATTTTTTTGAAATGTAAACATCAAGAGAGCTAGCACCCCTATCTGCTTCTGTGGAAGGGTAAGAGCCTGACTTTGATTGGTGCCCTACTCTAAGTTACAAAAGTATTTCCTGTTATAAACAAATGAATTTTCCTCCCTCTGGATAAATCCAATTAGCTAACACAGATGATCATCCCAATTACCAGGTAAAGTTCGGATGAACTATGTGTGGGAAATGATGCTCTCAAGTCCTCTTACTTGAAAACACATA
>NW_027885792.1:0-244 GCF_054177405.1 Leptonychotes weddellii | reverse complement strand
GTTTCTCAGACTGTAGATGAAAGGATTTAACATTGGGGTCACTGCGATGTACATCACAGTTATCACTGCATCCTTTAGGCTGTAACTAGTTAGAGGGCGAAAATACATGCCCATGACTGTCCCATAATACAGAGAAACAACTGTGAGGTGGGAACCACAGGTAGAGAAGGCTTTGAGCACACCCTTGGTGGATGGAACCCGTAAGACTGTGGAAAAGACCCGGACATAGGAGATAATGATGCAT
>NW_027885791.1:0-244 GCF_054177405.1 Leptonychotes weddellii | reverse complement strand
TGGTAACGTTTTTTGGAATTTATTGATTTGTATTTAAAAGGAACCGCTGACACAGATTCACCGGAAATCACTGGAACAAGCGCGAGAAAACAGTTAATACTACCGAAACAGCAAAGTAATTCCAAGACATGTGGTTTCTCCAACAGAACGATACTGTAGATGCTGTCACTGATATGAAAACTGACGGCTCCTTACTCTTCTAAACACACAGTGGTATATAATTAACAATATTCAGTCACTTCTG
>NW_027885790.1:0-244 GCF_054177405.1 Leptonychotes weddellii | reverse complement strand
TTACACAATTCACAGCACTCACCATAGCACATAGCCTCCCCAAAGTCTATCACACAGCCACCCCCCACCACTCCAGCAATTCAGAATCTGTATACCAGAAGGGACGGGGCATGTAGGCGGGGAAAGTGAATGATTTTAGGAAAGATGACTAGGCCCTCAGGAGGACAAGTGGAGGTAAGACAGTTTGGGACAGAATTTGAGGGGGGGGTGTGGAGTCGACACTAATGTCTCCTGTTACAGGAGA
>NW_027885789.1:0-244 GCF_054177405.1 Leptonychotes weddellii | reverse complement strand
GGATTATGGGAGATGAGATCAAAGCAGGGACACCAGTAAGAAAGCTAACGGAGCTCTCCCTCCAAGAAAGAGCTGTATTTGGTGAGGGGGGGATGATGGCGATTGCAGAATATTTTAAGAATTAGAAGGGAAAGGACTTGGTAATGGGTTGGAATGGTAAAAAGCTGAGAGGAAAAGAGGAATCAAAGATGACCCCCAGATTATTGGCTTGAATAACTGAGTGATGACTGCACCATTTGGGAAT
>NW_027885788.1:0-244 GCF_054177405.1 Leptonychotes weddellii | reverse complement strand
TCCCTGCTCGGTGGGAGGCCTGCTTCTCCTCTCCCACTCCCCCTGCTTGTGTTCCCTCTCTCGCTGTCTCTCTCTCTGTCAATTAAATAAATAAAATCTTTAAAAAAAATAAAAAAATAAAAAAATAAAATGTAACTTAATGTTTTTGTACTGAAAGGATTTGTGCTGGACATCTGATCTACCCTCTAGTCTTCAATATTGCTAGAAACAGAGTCTCTCCAACCTATGTGTAATACTGAAATCC
>NW_027885787.1:0-244 GCF_054177405.1 Leptonychotes weddellii | reverse complement strand
AGATGCAGGCTTCCTGCTGAGCAAGGAGCCCGATGCGGGACTTGATCCCAGGATCCTGGGATCATGACCTGAGCTTAAGGCAGACGCTTAACCTACCTGAGCCACCCAGGCGTCCCAGAACCAAGACACTTTTAAAAGTGAGAGGTGGTGCTTAATAATCATGGAGGGACAAGTTTTGGGCAAAGTATGATATATGGCCGTCGTAGTTACTGCCTTCTTTTTTACTTTACTATCATTTTGGTTT
>NW_027885786.1:0-244 GCF_054177405.1 Leptonychotes weddellii | reverse complement strand
CTTCTATAGTATGCTGCTTCATATTGCTTTGAAAAGAGAGGTAGGCATACTTAAATGAATGAAAAAATAAAATAACCTCTATTTGGTTCAAGGAAGAGTAATTTAGCAGAAACAACACTGAGATTTCAGATAGCTAGCATAAAGAGGGAAGTGCGGTGGATTGCACAGCCTCCACTGTTTGGCAGAAGTGAATATCTAATTTATAAGGAGAGGAAGCCTTCCTGAAATCTTTTTATTTTTTATT
>NW_027885785.1:0-244 GCF_054177405.1 Leptonychotes weddellii | reverse complement strand
GTATGTTAAATATTTCTGACCAATATCTTTTTTTTTATTTACCAATCTTCTTGAATAGTGACTACAGAATAAGAACATTAAATATTATACATGTTATTATACAGTAGTGCCCTAAGGATTGTAAAAGATTGTAAAGTTATTTAAGTCTGTGCTGAATGACTCAAGAGAGCTCTACTTTTTTTTTTTCTGTTCTTTATAGGTAGCTATCTTCCTCCTCAGTCTGAAATCATTTTTTGCTCATGTT
>NW_027885784.1:0-244 GCF_054177405.1 Leptonychotes weddellii | reverse complement strand
CTTGGGCCAGGTTTCTTTGGCTTTCTTCACTCTTTCTATTTTTACTTTTTGTTCCTTTGACTCAGTAATTTTAAATGACTTGTCTCTGAGTTTGCTGACTGTTTCTTCTGCTTGAATAAGTCCAATGTTGAATGCCTCTAGTGTATTTTTCAAATCAGTTATTGTGTTCTTCAGTTCCAGAGTTTCTGTTTGTTTTTTTAACAGTTTCTGTATCTTTATTGATATTCTCATTTTGTACATGCAT
>NW_027885783.1:0-244 GCF_054177405.1 Leptonychotes weddellii | reverse complement strand
TTATTTTGTAATTTCTTTGAAGATTTATTTATTTATTTATTTTAGAGAGAGAGAGAGAGAAAGCGCACACAGGGGAAGGAGTAGAAAGAGAGAAGCAGGCTCCCCGCTGAGCATGGAATCCCACACGGGACTCCATCTCAGGACCCAGAGATCATGACCTGAGCCAAAATCAAGAGTCAGATGCTTAATCAACTAAGACTCCTAGGTGCCCCATAAGTTGGTTCTTTCAAAGACTGATATAATT
>NW_027885782.1:0-1639 GCF_054177405.1 Leptonychotes weddellii | reverse complement strand
ATTGCAAACCAGCTCGTTAGATGCTGCCAGCCAAGTCTCTGGCAGTAATAAGTGCAATATAGCATCAACACTATCGCCCAAATCATTAACAAGGTTACTTTTAGCATTAGACAATAAATCATCTGTTTTAACCGTATAGTACTGGCGACTGTTAATATTAATACGATTGTGAATCTGTAGCTTACCTAAATTCTCAAACTCCTCAAAATGGGCGAGTTTAACCAATATTTTAATAAGACTGTTGGCTATTTTTTGCAGCCCTGTACTCTCAAATATTGTACTCTCATTAACATGATCGTACTGTCGAATATCGTCAAGTAAATGAGTGAGCGTCTGTTGCCCCTCATCGCCCTGTGTCGTTGAGATAAACAACACATATACTTTATCACTGTCAGGCTTTAAGTTTTTAATAACCTCATAGGTGTATTGTGCGGTAAATGTTGGGTCGCCACTTTCTTGGTTAGCATCAGCAATTAAACATTTAATCATGCGATGTTGAGCAATATAATCTTTTGATTCGCTAGCGCTAAATGTCACATCACGAAGAACCCCAACCCTTTTATCAAACTGTGTTAATAAATTGATGAGCTTCTCACACAGTAACTGCTCGTTATCATGAATCTTTATCTTATTGGTGTCCATAACAGGAAACAGCAGGTCTTGCATGTCTTCTTTGAAAAACTCGGGCTGTTGGACGCTCGGTATATTATTAATATTCATATGTTGTGCCTTTTATAGATATGGTTTATATACAGTTTTACAAAGTATTATTCGTTTTTAAATCGTTTCTAGTTACATCATCTACAGTACTGGTGCTATTAAAAGCCACTGTATCTAAGTAGGGGAGTCTATCCGTATTAGCCGTTTCTATAATAGCCGCTCTCATCATATCTATATGGTCTGCACTGATATCTAATGGGTCGCTAAGCATTTGGAATTGGTCTTTATAACTAGACGGGGGTGTAATGCCTAACGTTTCAATGAGAAAAGGATTTATCGTTGGTTGTCCGTAACTCTTTACTACTGTTTTGACATACTCTGCTGGCGTGCCTACGTTTTCGGTTACCTTTTTTTGGACACAGTAAGTGACGGTCGTAAACAAGTTTAGATAACGGATAATTAGGCGTCTTTTCCCATTTGTGCTATGCCAAACCTTTGATTGACGTTGGTCATTATCATTATTACCATATCTGATATTCACAACCAAATAATACATCGTATCAGAATTTTTGAAGAAGTTATCCGCTTGCTTATCATCTAAAAACTGCTGCAACCCTACGGCAGAATCATTAAGATAAATACGATCTTTATGAATGCGCATACCACCTGCTTCACCATGTTGCTGCATCAGATTTGCCGTTTTTCGATTTGTGCTTGCGTGTAGACGACTCGTTTGCAATGTATTGTCATTCTTTGAATAATTTTTAACATCAACACATATCCAAGACCCTTTATTAGTGAGCCAAAAATCACAGAACTCATAATATTGACTGCCAAATTGTTCGACAATCTCATCTTGCGTGGTTATTAAGAGATTATTACCAATCTCATCCAACATGATTTTAAAGATATATTCTCCAACATTACCCAATGCCATATGCAGTATGTTTGGGTGAATAATAAGATTCGGGTTGGCATG
>NW_027885781.1:0-244 GCF_054177405.1 Leptonychotes weddellii | reverse complement strand
GTGCTTGTAAAGAGGTAAGGCAGAATCTCTCCCTTCAGTCTTATCCGAAATGACACTTAGGGACTCTGCAGAGGAGACAGGAGGATCAGGGATGAGGCTCCAGTCTCCTGGGTTCGAAGAGTCATCTCCTGGTCAGTAATTCCCTCTGCCCAGGAATTCTTTTTGGCAGGGCCAGCACCTGGCTCTGGGGGCAGAAGCACGGACAGCCCACTGCGGAGCACCACCACACCCATTTCCTTGGACC
>NW_027885780.1:0-244 GCF_054177405.1 Leptonychotes weddellii | reverse complement strand
GTGAGGTGTGGCCAAGAGCACTCTCAGGCTCATTTCCCTTCTTGTCCCCACACCTACACACCTGCCTTGGCCAGAGCAGGTGCCAGGCCCCATGCACGACGAATCCGAAAACAGACCTTATCCCTGCCCTCCCAGGAGTTCCTGGCCAGAGCGCGGTCCCTCCAGCACAGTGTCTGCGCACGCACAGCTCACCTGCGCCAAGCAGGCAGCAGGGCTGGGACCGCCTGACCCCCCCACCTGGCAG
>NW_027885779.1:0-244 GCF_054177405.1 Leptonychotes weddellii | reverse complement strand
CCAGAGCCCCTAACTCTACTTACTCTGTCCTCACCTCTCTTAAGAGAGTCTCACCTTCAAGATCTTCATAAATAAAATCCACAACTATAGATCTTGATAGATCTTGGAAGTAATCTCTCCTGAGAGCAGAAGAATTGATTAGAGGATCTTTTGTGGTCTCATCAATTTCTAGATTATGAGGTCAAAGTTTTTATCTCCACATACAATTAGAATTTCTTTTTTCAAAAGATTTATTTATTTATTT
>NW_027885778.1:0-244 GCF_054177405.1 Leptonychotes weddellii | reverse complement strand
AGCCTCAGTTCTCTGATAGATCCAAGAAGAATCACTGATTTTTAATTTGTCCACCTCTTTCTTTGTTGTAAGAATAGAAGTGATGACTTTCAAGCTCTTTGCTTGTCAGAGCTGGAGCCAGAAGTCCTAATGTATTTTTTTCCAGTTCTAGAATTCCAATTTGACTCTTTTAAGAGTTTTCATTTCTCTGATTAAATTCCACACATGTTAATTCATTCTATCTATATTTTCCTGTTATTTCTTT
>NW_027885777.1:0-244 GCF_054177405.1 Leptonychotes weddellii | reverse complement strand
GTATTGAGGAAGGCACGTGCTGTGATGAGCATTGGGTGTAGAGCATAACTAATGAGGTGCCATGTCACAGTTTCCCACCAAGACTAACAGAAATCTCCTGTTCTCCGAGGCTACGGAATGAGCCACAGGTTAGGTGGTTGGAGACAAATGTGTTGAAAGAAATGTGACAGTATTGCAGGGGTGTTTCCACATGGGCCTTCAAGAGGTGAGGACTGATGTAGAAAAAGACGTTAGGGTTCGAGGC
>NW_027885776.1:0-244 GCF_054177405.1 Leptonychotes weddellii | reverse complement strand
GTACAGGAATTCTCTGTATTTTCTGCTCAATTGTTCTGTAAACAACAAACTACTTAAAATTTTTACAATAAAATTATTTTAAGTTTTAAGGTAATTTTTTTAAAGATTTTATTTATTTGACAGAGATTTTATTTATTTATTTGACATTTTATTTATTTATTGACAGTGAGAGAGGGAACACAAGCAGGGGGAGTGGGAGAGGGAGAAGCAGGTCTCCTGCAGAGCAGAGAGCCCGATGTGGGGC
>NW_027885775.1:0-244 GCF_054177405.1 Leptonychotes weddellii | reverse complement strand
CCTATGTTACAGTTTAGCAAACCAGTCTCAGATGTCCCTACCAATGCAAGCTTCATCACAGGCACATTTTAGCAAACCAGATATTATGGCTGATGTCATGCTCTACATTAAACCCAACAAATTATAATGATTTTGAACCTAGGTTGTAAAATACAAAGCTCATTATCAATTTCAATAGATGAGGTTTCTTTCTAGTGATCCATTTTTGTTCTATCACATATGTAATGTAAAATGCTGAATAGTT
>NW_027885774.1:0-244 GCF_054177405.1 Leptonychotes weddellii | reverse complement strand
TTTATTGGGCTAGATGAATGGAGTAGACTAGGTTTACGTTATTCTTTTTTTTTTTAAATCAAACCCAAAAAGTAATAGCTCTGGCCATTGACTATTCATGTTTAATATTTCAGTTTTGAAATGTGAATTTGTTGTTATACTACTTAGAAAGTAGAACAGAACTCTAAATACTGGAGTTCCTTTCAAAAGAAAAAAAAAACACAGGTACATTAAAATTTCAATTAGGGCATGGAGGAGGATATGG
>NW_027885773.1:0-244 GCF_054177405.1 Leptonychotes weddellii | reverse complement strand
TTTAAATCCTCTTCTTTCTTTTTTCAAACAACTTCTTATCAATTCCTTTTATAAAATTTTTTATAATTTTCATCTTTACAGTCATATTCCATCACTTCATCATATCAATCCTTATTTTTGTACATATATAAATTTTTCTTTCTTTAAAATTTTGAGACACAGTTTCTTCTAACAGACCAAAACACACCCAAAATCTAATGTGTGGCACTGATCTATGCACCAGCCTGATCGTATTTGATCATAT
>NW_027885772.1:0-244 GCF_054177405.1 Leptonychotes weddellii | reverse complement strand
TTGGAAGAACAAATATTGTGAAGATGTCAATGCTACCTAGAGCAATCTACACATTCAATGCAATCCCCATCAAAATACCATCCACTTTTTTCAAAGAAATGGAACAAATAATCCTAAAATTTGTATGGAACCAGAAAAGGCCCCAAATAGCCAGAGGAATGTTGAAAACGAAAAGCAAAGCTGGCGGCATCACAATTCCAGACTTCCAGCTCTATTACAAAGCTGTCATCATCAAGACAGTATG
>NW_027885771.1:0-1639 GCF_054177405.1 Leptonychotes weddellii | reverse complement strand
GAATGCTTCATGGTGTCACTTATTTCTCTGATTCTATTTTCATGGATTCTGAGTTGTTTTTCCCTGGCCTCCTCTTTTCTTGTCTTCCAGGTCACTTATTCGTTCTTTTGCCTCACTTACCCTAGCTGTTAGATTATCTAGATTAGATTGGATGTCACCGATAGCATTTTTAAGTTCTACCAATTCAGCTTTCATTTCTTCCCTTAGAGACTCTTTTTTGCCATTAATTGATTTCTCCATTCTAGCTACTGTCTTCACAATTGCTAGCCTGAATTCCATCTCCAACATCTTGGTTATATCTGCATCCATTTGTAAATCTGCTGCATAAGTCATAGTCTCTGAGTCTTTTCTATTTTGGGGGTTCCTCCTCCTAGTCATTCTGTCAATGGGTGGTTGAGGGAGTGTATAGAGTCCAAATTATTGACCAGAATCCAAGAAAGATACACCTAAGGGACCTTAGGGTTGCTGGCTTCTTGTTTTCCCAGCCTGTCTGCTGGGGGAGGGGCCTGCCGTGCTATTACTCAGGCAACCCTGTTTGGGCAGAGTTGCCCTGCCCCCTGTGGCGGGGGATGGGCTCAGTGGAAACCGTTTTGGGGGGGCTTTTGTTCCCTGTCGGCTTTCTGCATCTCTTCCGAGAGTCAGAGCAGAAGAGACTGGTTCCAACCCTCTGCCTCAGAGCAGAGAGACCACAGTCTGTTCTTCAATGAGCTCTCCAGCCACAGTCTCTCCGTTTCTGTCTGTGCTGCTATAAACTGCAGGGTCCTGGGTTGTGTGCCCCTCCGCAGTGCTCCCAGTCCTGCCTCCAGGTCAGGGCACATCTCTGCCCTTTGTGCTTCTAAAACTGCAGCCACTCCCAGGTCACATGCGTGACCCCGCTGCTCCGGGTTTCCATCCCAGGGGCTGCCCTAAAGTCCTTTCCCCTCAGCTACCGTTCTGCAAGCCTGTGCCCGGGCTCCAGCGCGTGAGGCTTTCGCTCACTGGCAGTGTAGGATCCCATGGCCAGGCTCCCTCCCGCTGCCGTTTATCCTCCAAAATCTGCCCGTGGAATCACGGCTCCCCAATTCATACCTCGAAACCAACCGCCCGCAATATTCTGTTTGTGGAGATCCGGATCTATTTTCTTACATCTCAGGCTGATTTTGTGGGTGCTCAGAGTGGTCTGGTAGATATCCAGCTCAATTCCGGGGACCAGTTGGAACAGGATCCCCTACTCCTCCACCATCTTTTCTCTCCCCTTCTTCAATCAACTTCTTTCAATTTCTTTTATAAAATATTTTATAATTTTCATCTTTAAAGTCATATTCCATCCCTTCATCGTACTTACCCTTATTTTTGTACATATATAAGCTTTTCTTTCTTTAAAATTTTGAGAGGCAGTTTATTCTAAGAGACCAAAATACATCCAAAATCTAGTGTGTGGCTGACTGATCTATTCACCAGTCTGATCATATTTGATCATATTCCTTTTTTTTTATCTTTTTCTTTTCCTTTTTTTTTCTTTTTTCTTTCTTTCCCTTTCTTATCCTCCAGTTTCAGGTCTCTTCTGATTTGTTCAGTGTATACTTTTCTGGAGTCGTTGTTACCCTGTTAGCATTTTGTTCTCTCATTCATCTATTCTCCTCTGGACTAAATGACAAGA
>NW_027885770.1:0-244 GCF_054177405.1 Leptonychotes weddellii | reverse complement strand
TCTAACACAACACTTGGAGTATGCCTCTCTCCTTTCAAAACTCATCCAGGAGCTGGCAGTCTCTTTGCTGGTGAAGTTTAAATCCTGAGATCGGCATTCAAGGCCCCCCATCCCTCAAGGCTGACCCTGAGATGCCAACCTATCTCTCCAGACCTAGCACTCACTAAACTAAACTATTTGCTCTTCTGTGAATTCACCTAAAACTTTGGCACAGACACTTCCTAGCTCATTATCTTCCTTGTAC
>NW_027885769.1:0-244 GCF_054177405.1 Leptonychotes weddellii | reverse complement strand
TTTTTCATCCAATCTTGATAATTGAGTGAATATTCTTCCTTTTTGAAAAAAAAATATATATAGGTAGTATATTTAGAATCTAAAGAGGCAGTATCTATTTTTGCTGTGAGGGTAGAGCATATTTTCAAACCTACATTAAATCATTGACTTTTTCATTTTTTTCCCAGTATATTATTTCATTCCATTGATGTCAGTATATAGAAATACAATTGATTTTTTAAATTTTATTTTATTATGTTATGTT
>NW_027885768.1:0-244 GCF_054177405.1 Leptonychotes weddellii | reverse complement strand
CATATTTGCATTGATTGGTGTAAGTGGTAACAGTGATATTTTGACATTTCTAGAATTCTTGATTTCATTGTTCTCTGATGTTTCGCTTTTCCTCCTCTGCCCTTCTGGCATTTTTTGACCTACCATATAAAATCATATTTTAGGGGAAATACACTTGGCCATGCTGAACTGTATCTTTTCTTCTTGGAAAGGCAATATACCATAGTGGTTAAGAGTGTAGGGCTACCGCTGTACTTAGCTGGGT
>NW_027885767.1:0-244 GCF_054177405.1 Leptonychotes weddellii | reverse complement strand
TCTGTGAGGCCACAAAATTAAGGAGCATTAGCAAATGGGAGCATCATCAAAGGACAGTAATCAGGATGCTTAACACAGCAAAGACAAAGTGTTGGGAAATCTGCAGAGCACTGGAATATGCTCCGGACTCTCAGGCAGGGTGATCTAGGGAAAGACCATTAAACTGGGGAACATCCTAAGCTCTACTCGTGTCTCCTGCGTGACATGCTATGTGACCTTGGCTAATTTCATTCATCTAGCTGAT
>NW_027885766.1:0-244 GCF_054177405.1 Leptonychotes weddellii | reverse complement strand
TTTTTCCATTTTGATTTTCAGAATGAAAATTAATGAATGCTGATACAGTAGACCAAACAAAATACAAATAGATGAACAGCATTTTTATGGTTTTTTTGTTTCTACAGACTAAGAACATTATGATAGCAGTTTCATTTAAATAATGCACTTAATTTCTTTTTTTTTTTGAGATAGTATATGTTATTGTTGTTTTTTTTTTTAATTTTATTATGTTATGTTAGTCACCATACAATACATCATTGGT
>NW_027885765.1:0-244 GCF_054177405.1 Leptonychotes weddellii | reverse complement strand
GGCGAGAGGACGTCCGGCCAAGAACTGGGAGCACAGAGCAGGTGCATTCCCTGTGTGGTCAGGACGCGCCTCCTGGTCCCCGAGGAGCTCATGTCCGCTGTGTGCGCTGCCCATCGCGCGTGGCTGTCCTCCCCGCCCCGCCGATGGAGACCGGGCCTGCGCTGATAACTAACAGGCTGATGCGCAGCCTCCCGGAGCTACACAGCCGTGGCCCCGCGGCCCTGCGCCGGCCCGACCCACGATC
>NW_027885764.1:0-244 GCF_054177405.1 Leptonychotes weddellii | reverse complement strand
AGGACAGTAGTTATCCACAGAGAAATCTAGCACTTCACTCCAAACTCCTATGGTTCTGTGCCATGATTATCTATAAGGTACTGCCAAAGGCCCCATAAACAAAATCTGTATTTGACACTGACACTTTAATTATCCTTAGATCTGCTGGTTCATTATGGACCAAGTGAAAGAGCATCTTGCATGGCAGCCTAGACCTGTTCTGGAGGCTTTTCTTGCTCTGTGTTCATTCAAAATTTTAAGTTTT
>NW_027885763.1:0-244 GCF_054177405.1 Leptonychotes weddellii | reverse complement strand
GTGTTATTATTAGTGCGTAACTAATCTTCATCACTGGTAAGTCACGTGCCCAAGGTCACGGACAAGTAACTGGCAGAGCCAGGATTCATACCCAGGTCTTGCCCTCTCCCTAGCCAGCGTTCCCTTGTGCTGAGTTCATGGTGAAGCATGCAAGGTGCTCGGGCACAAGAGGGTGAGACTGAGGGAAAGAGTGAAAGCCAACAGCAAATTGGTCTGGAGAGAAGACAGGCAGACCAGCTTTGCC
>NW_027885762.1:0-244 GCF_054177405.1 Leptonychotes weddellii | reverse complement strand
CTGTATTGTTGGCACTGAGAAGAAATGAGAGTGGGGTGCAAACATGAATCAAAGGCTGTATTTTATTACTGCCTACTTGGTAGAGAATGAAAGGCAGTAATCAAGAGAATCAATGCCACCATAAATACCCCATCATGGGAGGGAGAGCAAGATGGCTGAGGAGTAGGAGACCTAAATTTCATCTGGTCCCAGGAATTCACCTAGATAGTATCAAACCATTCTGAACACCTACAAACTCAAAAGG
>NW_027885761.1:0-244 GCF_054177405.1 Leptonychotes weddellii | reverse complement strand
TTGCAGATTGGCCCTGGGCCTCAGCCTTCTTCCCCCTCCTCCTGCCCCCCCCCACCAGACTGCGGGGTCCCCACCATCCATCCCGTGCTGAGTGGCCTGTCCAGGATTGTCAATGGGGAGGACGCTGTCCCGGGCTCCTGGCCCTGGCAGGTGTCCCTGCAGGGGAGGGGGGAATTCTGCCCCTGAGTGGAGGACACACGGGGGTATTGGCCCACCCAGGGCCAGGCTGGGGGCTGCTGGTGTC
>NW_027885760.1:0-1639 GCF_054177405.1 Leptonychotes weddellii | reverse complement strand
GCCCTCCCCACTGTGCCCACAGTCGCTGGCTTCAGCAACAGCACAAAGGGCACCCCGTCCCCTCCTGCCGGGAGGGACAGAACCCAGCCCCCCATCCCTCCCCCGCGCCAGCGGGCCTGGGCTGAGGCTCTCAGGGAGGGGGGTTTACCTTGAGTCCTCCACAGACCGGACAGGTGGAAAAGAAAGCTGGAGGAGGCCCAGCGTGGGGGCTGCCTGCTTCCCAGCCCTCGCCAGGGGCCTCGCAGCCCGGAGCCTCCGTCGCCTGTCCCCGCCGCCTCGCGCCCAGCCAGCCGGAGGGACACCCCGCGGACATCTGGCCACCCGAGTCCCCGGCCCCACCGTCGTCAGGGCCGCCCTGCGCGGCCAGGGTCTGGTCCCTGGGGGCCTGGCGCAGGCTGCGCGGCGTGTCATAATGGTGCCGCAGGGCCGTGGGCACTTGGTACTCCGCTGTCCCCGGTGGGCAGGTGCACAGGCTGGGCTCGGGCACCCCGGCCGCCGGCGGCAGGCTGAGCAGGGAGCCAAACTCGTCCCCTGCGCGCCACACGTCCAGGCTGCTGCCGGCACAGGACGAGAAGCTGCCCGAGTAGGAGGAGTGGCTGCCCGTGGCGATGCCGCTGTCCGACGAGCCCTGGCGGCCGACCTCCTGCAGCTGCCGCGGCCGCAGCGGCTTGGGGAGCGGCCTCGAGGTGCCCGGCGCCGCCTCCCCGGAGGCCTGGGCAGCCGCCAGCCCCGGGCCCTCCTGCGACGTGCCGGCCGAGGACGAGGACGGCTCCGGCCACGCGGTGAGCCGGCTGCCGGCGCTGACGTCCGAGTGGCTGGCCTCCGAGGACGAGCTGGACAGGCTGCGGTCATCCCCTGAGAGAGAGCGCGCGGTGGTCGGGGGTGTGGACGCTGTGCTGGGGGCTGGGGCGGGCTCACCGCTCTCTGGGCCCACCCCGCCCCCTCCCCAGGCGCCCCCACCGCCTGGAGGCTGGTGCACGAGCCAGCTCACCCAGTCAGGCCCCTCGTCCGGATACCAGTCCTCCACCCCTCCGACCCCCTCTGGAATCCGCGCCCTCCCTCCCACCCCCTCGGTCACCCCACTCCGGGAACCAGCTGTGAGCCCCCATAAGGTCGTGGCTCAATGCAAATTGAGGCTCCCTGCTTCTAGGGGCAGGCCACATGCTCCCAGCACCCCCCATGGGGCTGGCGGCAGTCAGAGGACGGACAGGCCCCAAAGGGCAGCTCCCGAGCCCCACCCCCACCCCCAGGCAGGCCCCTTGCAGGGCCGCAGCCCCTTCTGTCCGTTTTGCAGCAAACCGAGAGCGTGGGCTGCTGAGGAGGGGCCCTTTCATCTGGGCACGAACGGTAAAGCTTGAGCACAAGAGGCCGCCGCCTTACCCAGGCCACACGGCTGCCGGGCAGCAAGAATTTGCACCAGCTCTCCCAGCTCTCTCGGAGCACTGTGGCTCCAGTCAGGGCCGAGGCCAGCGCACCATGTTTGTGGCATCATGCATGAGGGAACAAATGAGTGAGCAGAGGAGGGATGAATGAATGAATGAACAGAGGGAGAATGAATGAATGAATGAGCAGAGGAGGGAATGAATGAGTGAGCAGAAGGGGGAAGGAATGAATGAGTACAGAGGGAGGAATGAATGAG
>NW_027885759.1:0-244 GCF_054177405.1 Leptonychotes weddellii | reverse complement strand
TGATGATGAGGATGGTGGTGATGATGAGGATGGTGGTGGTGATGGTGATGATGATGATGGTGGTGATGGTGATGATGGTGGTGATGATGATGATGATGGTGGTGATGATGAGGATGGTGGTGATGGTGGTGATGATGAGGATGGTGGTGATGATGAGGGTGGTGGTGATGGTGATAATCACTGTGATGTCAGAAGTGATACGGTAAAGGAAGCACTGAAGGTGTTGGTGTCAGTGCTAGAACTG
>NW_027885758.1:0-244 GCF_054177405.1 Leptonychotes weddellii | reverse complement strand
TGATCAGAGCTGCCATATTTTTAGTGTGCATTCTCCCTTATCTGAAAACAGATCTAGCTTAGCCAATGTACATAACTGTACTTGTCAGGGGTGGAATTCATACCCAGGGCTGTCTGGCTCCAAATCTAGATCTCCAAATGGCCATTCCCCTTGTTCTATTAGGTTGATGCTTCAGAACGATGAGGAACTTCCATGAGCAGTGGTGTTCCTGCTTAAAAGTCTTCTGGGGTCCACCATGGCACTC
>NW_027885757.1:0-244 GCF_054177405.1 Leptonychotes weddellii | reverse complement strand
CCTCTTCCCAGGTGAAAGCATGAGGACGCCTTTCCTGGGATTCTGAGATAGGATTTGTCCTACATTGTCTTCACCTGAAGGGCTCCACCTGCCTTCTTTTTAGACTACCTTGCTGATCTCTGTGTGAATGTTCTAGAAAAGACTTGGGGTGGGGGAGTTCGTTCATCCTGGCAGCTCAGATGGAAAATGGCCCCAGGAAGGACTGTAGCTAAGTCGGTCAACCCAAGGAACAGGGTTTGCTCTT
>NW_027885756.1:0-244 GCF_054177405.1 Leptonychotes weddellii | reverse complement strand
GGAACACAAGCAGGGGGAGTGGGAGAGGGAGAAGCAGACTTCCCACTGAGCAGGGAGCCCAATGCGGGGCTCAATCCCAGGACCCTGGGATCATGACCTGAGCCGAAGGCAGACGCTTAACAACTGAGCCACTCAGGCACCCCAAGATACAAGCCCTTTATCTATAGTGTCTTTTGCAAATATCTTCTCCCATGCCGTGGGTTGCCTCTATGTTTTGTTGACTGTTTCCTTTGCTGTGGAGATG
>NW_027885755.1:0-244 GCF_054177405.1 Leptonychotes weddellii | reverse complement strand
TCCACATCCCCGTGATGTGCTCTCCTGGTCAGTGTCACCTGGCCTCATCCTCTGGTACCTTCGTGCTGAGGGGGCTCAGGGCCCCGACGACCTCCCAGGGCCTCACCAGCCCTGTCTGCACACATCAACACCGCCCGTTGCTGAAACCATCTTTGGTCCCACTGTGCATTCCCAGTGGGGGCGGTGGGTTCTTGAGAGGGAGAAAATTCTTCTCTTTTTCCACGTAGCACAGACAGCCAGACAC
>NW_027885754.1:0-244 GCF_054177405.1 Leptonychotes weddellii | reverse complement strand
CCTCTTCCCAGGTGAAAGCATGAGGACGCCTTTCCTGGGATTCTAAGATAGGATTTGTCCTACATTGTCTTCACCTGAAGGGCTCCACCTGCCTTCTTTTTAGACTACCTTGCTGATCTCTGTGTGAATGTTCTAGAAAAGACTTGGGGTGGGGGAGTTCGTTCATCCTGGCAGCTCAGATGGAAAATGGCCCCAGGAAGGACTGTAGCTAAGTCGGTCAACCCAAGGAACAGGGTTTGCTCTT
>NW_027885753.1:0-244 GCF_054177405.1 Leptonychotes weddellii | reverse complement strand
TTTTTTCATGCTGGCAGCCAATTTTCTCTGAATTATTTATCTGTTGTGCGATTTTTGTAGTAAATAAAGTTTCCATATACACAAGGACATTTTCTGGGCCATCTGTTTGGTTTCACTGGTCTACTAGATTATACTTTGTCTATATCACAGCATTTTATGTACTGTAACTTTGTGAGTAATATTCCTACTTTGTGAGTATCTTCCTACTTTATTAAAAAATTTTTTGGCCCTTAGCTTTTTTATA
>NW_027885752.1:0-244 GCF_054177405.1 Leptonychotes weddellii | reverse complement strand
TGCTGTCCCTGTGGGGCCACGGTTACTGCAGGGACGGGGACAGTGCCGGGTGCTCAGGTGTCACCCAGCTCCCCACGGCCAGCAGGCCCCCACCGTTGCCCTTGGGCCTCGCTTTCCTCATCTGGAAAGGGGAGCAGGAGCGGCTCACCCCTGAAGGGCTGGGATGAGGTGCGCAGAGGGCAGGCCCGGCGCCCCGAGCTGGCGTGGCTTCCACGGCGGTGACACAGCTCTTCGTCCGGGAGCG
>NW_027885751.1:0-244 GCF_054177405.1 Leptonychotes weddellii | reverse complement strand
GCAAATAATACATACAAACAAAATGCATGCTAATATTAACTCCAAATGGATCATAGACATAATTGTGAAACCTAATACCAAAGCACTTTGAGAAGAAAATATAGGGCAAAATGTTTGAGACCCAAAAGCATGATCAACCTTCTGCATCAGTTAGGGGGTCAGGTTTTTTTTTTTTTTTTTATGTTATGTTAATCACCATACTTTACATCATTAGTTTTTGATGTAGTGTTCCATGATTCATTGT
>NW_027885750.1:0-244 GCF_054177405.1 Leptonychotes weddellii | reverse complement strand
CTGTATTGTTGGCACTGAGAAGAAATGAGAGCGGGGTGCAAACACGAATCAAAGGCTGTATTTTATTACTGCCTACTTGGTAGAGAATGAAAGGCAGTAATCAAGAGAATCAATGCCACCATAAATACCCCATCATGGGAGGGAGAGCAAGATGGCTGAGGAGTAGGAGACCTAAATTTCATCTGGTCCCAGGAATTCACCTAGATAGTATCAAACCATTCTGAACACCTACAAACTCAAAAGG
>NW_027885749.1:0-1639 GCF_054177405.1 Leptonychotes weddellii | reverse complement strand
TGATAAGTCTGGCCAGGGGCTTATCAATCTTGTTAATTCTTTCAAAGAACCAGCTCCTAGTTTTGTTGATCTGTTCTATTGTTCTTTTGGTTTCTATTTCATTGATTTCTGCTCTGATCTTTATTATTTCTCTTCTCCTGCTGGGCTTAGGCTTTATTTGCTGTTCTTTCTCCAGCTCCTTTAGGTGTAGGGTTAGGTTGTGTATTTGAGACCTTTCTTATTTCTTGAGAAAGGCTTGTATTGCTATATACTTTCCTTTTCAGACTGTCTTTGCTGCATCCCAAAGATTTTGAACAGTTGTGTTTTCATTTTCATTGGTTTCCATGAATTTTTTTAATTCTTCTTTAATTTCTTGGTTGACCCATTCATTCTTTAGTAGGATGCTCTTTAATCTCCATGTATTTGAGTTCTTTCGAACTTTCGAACTTTCCTCTTGTGATCAAGTTCTAGTTTCAAAGCATTGTGGTCCGAAAATATGCAGGGAATGATCCCAATCTTTTGGTACTGGTTGAGACCTGATTTCTGATCCAGGATGTGATCTATTCTGGAGAATGTTCCATGTGCACTAGAGAAGAATGTGTATTTTGTTCCTTTGGGATAGAATGTTCTGAATATATATGGGAAGTTCATCTGGTCCAGTGTGTCATTTCCTTGTTGATGTTCTACTTAGATGATCTGTCCATTGCAGTGAATGCAGTGTTAAAGTCTCCTACTATTATTGTATTATTTTCAATGTGTTTCTTTGATTTTGTTATTAATTAGCTTATATAATTGGCTGCTCCCATTTTAGGGGCATAGATATTTAAAATTGTTAGATCTTCTTGTTGGATAGACCCTTTAAGTATGATGTAGTGTCCTTCCTCATCTCTTATAGTCTTTGATTTAAAATTTAATTTGTCTGATATAAGGATTGCCACCCCAGCTTTCTTTTGGTGTCCATTAGCATGGTAAATGTTTCTTCAACCCCTCACTTTAAATCTGGAGGTGTCTTTGGGTCTAAAATGAGTCTCTTGCAGATAGCATATCAATGGGTCTTATTTTTTTATCCACTCTGATACCTTGTGTCTTTTGATTGGGGGATTTAGCCCATTTACATTCAGGGTAACTATTGAAAGATATGAATTTAGTGCCATTGTATTGCCTGTAAGGTGACTGTTACTGTATATTGTCTCTGTTCCTTTCTGGTCTGTTACTTTTAGGCTCTTCCTTTGCTTAGAGGACCCCTTTCAACATTTCTTTTCAGGCTGGTTTGGTGTTCACAAATTTTTTTAGTTTTTGTTTGTCCTGGAAGCTCATTATCTCTCCTTCTATTTTCAATGACAGCCTAGCTGGATATAGTATCTTGGCTGCATATTTTTCTCATTTAGTGCTCTGAAAATATCATGCCAGTCCTTTCTGGCCTGCCAGGTCTTTGTGGAGAGGTCTGCTGCCACTCTAATGTTTCTACCATTGTAGGTTACAGACCTCTTGTCCCAAGCTGCTTTCAGGATTTTTTCTTTGTCTCTGAGATTGTATGCTTTACTATTAGATGTCAGGGTGTTGACCTATTTTTATTGATTTTGAGGGGGGTTCCCTGTGCCTCCTGGATTTTGATGCCTGTTTCCTTCCCCAAATTAGGGAAGTTCTCTGCTTTAATTTG
>NW_027885748.1:0-244 GCF_054177405.1 Leptonychotes weddellii | reverse complement strand
TCAGAGACTGTGTGTTTTACTTGGTAACTCACCACTCATTCTCTTCCTTGCCTCTTGAACCAGTCTCCACTCCCGTTCGCAAATTCTCTTCATAGTGCTAAGCAGATCAAAATAAACCTATTCCTCTCACCATAGTTCTAGAAGCCCGCCATCAGCACTTGGCCAGGCCGGTGCCGGGGCCTGGGATCACAGGTGCCAAGAGTGACTCCGACATGGTCATAGAAAATGAACATCAGTTATCATA
>NW_027885747.1:0-244 GCF_054177405.1 Leptonychotes weddellii | reverse complement strand
TGCTGTCCCTGTGGGGCCACGGTTACTGCAGGGACAGGGACAGTACCGGGTGCTCAGGTGTCACCCAGCTCCCCACGGCCAGCAGGCCCCCACCGTTGCCCTTGGGCCTCGCTTTCCTCATCTGGAAAGGGGAGCAGGAGCGGCTCACCCCTGAAGGGCTGGGATGAGGTGCGCAGAGGGCAGGCCCGGCGCCCCGAGCTGGCGTGGCTTCCACGGCGGTGACACAGCTCTTCGTCCGGGAGCG
>NW_027885746.1:0-244 GCF_054177405.1 Leptonychotes weddellii | reverse complement strand
GCCAGCAGGGAAGCCTGGGGGCTGTATCCACACACGTGTCTTGAAGCAAACACAACATTCGCTCCTGAGCCGGTTCCCAAGCTGCACGGTGCACAGTAAAGCTGCTCCCTTGGGACAGCCTTTGACACTGAATTTACCCGACTTTTCTAGAAAGTCATTTTCCAGGGTGATCCTGGCAGACAAAGTCATCAGGAAGACACGCCAACTCTGACCCTGCACAAAATGATGCTGCCGGAACCGCGGG
>NW_027885745.1:0-244 GCF_054177405.1 Leptonychotes weddellii | reverse complement strand
TGCACTGTGGCTATTTTATGTTTTTAATTGTGCCCAAGATTGTATCATGGAATTATCAGCACTTTTAGTATAGAATATAAGGTAACTTTCATTTTTTTGTGTGTGTTTTTGTTATTTATTTTTTATTTATTTTTAAAGATTTTTTATTTATTTTTCAACAGAGAGAGAGACAGCGAGAGAGGGAACACAAGCACGGGAAGTGGGAGGGGGAGAAGCAGGCTTCCCACTGAGCAGGGAGCCCGAC
>NW_027885744.1:0-244 GCF_054177405.1 Leptonychotes weddellii | reverse complement strand
TTTTTGTAAAATGGGAACTAAAACCCAAACAACAAAAACAAACCCTACCCCATAGGACTTTTGAAAGAATAAAGTACTTGGTAGCACAAAGCTACATTACCTGGACCTAACAAAGTACTCACTAAATATTCGTTAAACTTGAATGTGCTAGGAGAAATTTCTTGAAAACTAAAATTGTATCACTTCCTTGCTTTACAAACTTGCGGGCTTTCTGCTCTGTCTTAAATGTGAAGTACAGTGGTTT
>NW_027885743.1:0-244 GCF_054177405.1 Leptonychotes weddellii | reverse complement strand
CCCCGCCCCGCCCGGAGTTAGACGGAGCTAGTGGAGGAGCTTTCATCTCCCCTGGGGGATTAGGAATTTTGGGGTGCTCGAGGAGGGCCAACTGCTCGCGGAGGACCCGGGGAGCCTGGGCCAGACCTGCTGGCCCCAGCCTGATCCTGACTCCAGAATGTATTTCTGTAATAAGACTTTAATGTCCTTATGCATATTTCAGCCGCTCCCATAATGTTAAATCAAGTTATAATGAGACTGTCAT
>NW_027885742.1:0-244 GCF_054177405.1 Leptonychotes weddellii | reverse complement strand
GGCGAGAGGACGTCCGGCCAAGAACTGGGAGCACAGAGCAGGTGTATTCCCTGTGTGGTCAGGACGCGCCTCCTGGTCCCCGAGGAGCTCATGTCCGCTGTGTGCGCTGCCCATCGCGCGTGGCTGTCCTCCCCGCCCCGCCGATGGAGACCGGGCCTGCGCTGATAACTAACAGGCTGATGCGCAGCCTCCCGGAGCTACACAGCCGTGGCCCCGCGGCCCTGCGCCGGCCCGACCCACGATC
>NW_027885741.1:0-244 GCF_054177405.1 Leptonychotes weddellii | reverse complement strand
TTTTCATCCAATCTTGATAATTGAGTGAATATTCTTCCTTTTTGAAAAAAAAAATATATATAGGTAGTATATTTAGAATCTAAAGAGGCAGTATCTATTTTTGCTGTGAGGGTAGAGCATATTTTCAAACCTACATTAAATCATTGACTTTTTCATTTTTTTCCCAGTATATTATTTCATTCCATTGATGTCAGTATATAGAAATACAATTGATTTTTTAAATTTTATTTTATTATGTTATGTT
>NW_027885740.1:0-244 GCF_054177405.1 Leptonychotes weddellii | reverse complement strand
GGAACACAAGCAGGGGGAGTAGGAGAGGGAGAAGCAGGCTTCCCACCGAGCAGGGAGCCCGATGCGGGGCTCGATCCCAGGGCCCTGGCATCACGACCCGAGCCGGAGGCAGACGCTCAACGACTGAGCCACCCAGGTGCCCCGAACAATGTGATGATTGATATAGGTCTACATGTGCAATGATGACCAAGATCAAGTCATGAACACATCTGTTCCCTCACCCAGTTAACTCTGTGTGTGTGAG
>NW_027885739.1:0-244 GCF_054177405.1 Leptonychotes weddellii | reverse complement strand
TAATGATGTAATGTATGGGGATTAACATAACAATAAAAAAATTAAAAAAAAAAAAGAAGCAAAGAGAAAAAGGTGATGTGATGATGGAAGCAGAGAAAAATTTGAAGATGCTACCTCCCTGCTGGCTCTCAATAAGTAGGTAGGAGCCATAAGACAAGAAGTAAGAACAGCCTCTCGAAGCTGGAAAGGGTAAGGAAACAGATTCTCCCCTGAAGCCTCCAGAGTGAACTAACCCTACCAATAG
>NW_027885738.1:0-1639 GCF_054177405.1 Leptonychotes weddellii | reverse complement strand
GAGAAATAAAAGAACTAAAATCTAACCAAGTTGAAATCAAAAAGGGTATTAATGAGGTGCAATCAAAAATGGAGGCTCTAACTGCTAGGATAAATGAAGCAGAAGAGAGAATTAGTGATATAGAAGACCAAATGATGGAAAATAAAGAAGCTGAGAAAAAGAGAGATAAACAACTACTGGATCGTGAGGGCAAAATTCGAGAGATAAGTAATACCATAAGACGAAACAATATTAGAATAATTGGGATCCCAGAAGAAGAAGTATAAAGAGAGAGAGGGGCAGAAGGTATATTGGAGCAAATTATAGCAGAGAACTTCCCTAATTTGGGGAAGGAAACAGGCATCAAAATCCAGGAGGCACAGAGAACCCCTCTCAAAATCAGTAAAAATAGGTCAACATCCTGACATCTAATAGTAAAACGTATGAGTCTCAGAAAAAGAGAAAATCCTGAAAGCAGCTTGGGACAAGAGGTCTGTAACCTATGACAGTAGAAACATTAGGTTGGCAGCATACCTATCCACAGAGACCTGGCAGGCCAGAAAAGACTGGCAGGATATATTCAGAGCACTAAATAAGAAAAATATGCAGCCAAGAATATTATATCCAGCTAGGCTGTCATTGAAAATAGGAGGAGAGATAAAAAGCTTCCAGGACAAACAAAAACTAAAGGAATTTGCAACACGAAACCAGCCGTACAAGAAATATTGAAAGGGCTCCTCTAAGCAAAGAGAGAGCCTAAAAGTAACATAGACCAGAAAGGAACACAGACAATATACAGTAACAGTCATCTTACAGGCAATACAATGGCACTAAATTCATATCTTTCAATAGTTACGCTGAATGTAAATGGGCTAAATGCCCCAATCAAAAGACAACAGGGTATCAGATTGGATAGAAAAACAAGACCCATCGATATGCTGTTTGCAAGAGACTCATTTTAGACCCAAAGATACCCCCAGATTGAAAATGAGGGGGTGGAAAACCATTTACCATGCTAATGGACACCAAAAGAAAGCTGAGGTGGCAATCCTTATAGCAGACAAAGTAGATTTTAAACCAAAGACTATAATAAGAGATGAGGAAGGACACTATATCATACTTAAAGGGTCTATCCAACAAGAAGATTTGACAATTGTAAATATCTATGCCCCTAACAATGGAGCAGCCAACTATATAAGCCAATTAATAACAACAACAAAGAAACACATTGACAACAATACAATAATAGTGGGGGACTTTAACACCTGCCTCACTGAAATGGGCAGATCATCTAAGTAAAAGATCAACAAGGAAATAAAGACTTTAAATGACACACTGGACCAAATGGACTTCACAGATATATTCAGAACATTCCATCCCAAAGCAACAGAATACACATTCTTCTCTAGTGCCCATGGAACATTCTCCAGAATCGATCACATCCTAGGTCACAAATCAGGTCTCAACCGGTACCAAAAGTTTGGGATCATTCCCTGCCTATTTTCAGACCACAATGCTTTGAAACTAGAACTCAATCACAAGAGGAAAGTTGGAAAGAACTCAAATACATGGAGGCTAAAGAGCATCCTACTGAAGAATGAATGGGTCAACCAGGAAATTAAAGAAGAATTTTAAAAATTCATGGAAACAAATGAAAATG
>NW_027885737.1:0-244 GCF_054177405.1 Leptonychotes weddellii | reverse complement strand
CTCGCTATGCAGTTTAGTGATATATGAGTGAAATGCTGTGTTTCATTGTGCCTGGTGTATTTGCTACTTTGGTCAGTGATAGAAGAGTGGGATATCGAGTTAAAACATACAAGTGTGTGCGGCACCGTGCTTAGTAATGTTACGTGAGACACGGCATTTAGGGTTGCACGGAGGCTGTGCTAACCTGTTTGATGACATATGTCTGAACCCCTGGACTCAGTGATATACGTGCTGTTGTATAGGG
>NW_027885736.1:0-244 GCF_054177405.1 Leptonychotes weddellii | reverse complement strand
GAGTATTAATATATATATGCTACAACATGGATTAACCTCAAAAATCTTATGCTTAATGAAAGAAGCTGGATGGAATGGCTCCATATTTTATGATTCCATTTATATGAAATGCCCAGCATAAGCAAATCCATTACAACAAAGTAGATTAGGGGATCCAGAGGGGGCAATCAGGAGAGACTGGAAAGAGACATAATTAGGGTTTATTTATGGGGTGATAAAAATGGTCTAAAATTAGATAGTAGTG
>NW_027885735.1:0-244 GCF_054177405.1 Leptonychotes weddellii | reverse complement strand
TTTCTCATTTCTCCAAAGCCCTGTGAACACTTTGACACAGACCAGCAGGAGTCCATATACAAGGCATATACAAGTGTTTGGAAGAGGTGGGGGGCACACCAGCTTCGTGTTAAAGCCCCAAGCTCTGGGAGTTCGAAGCCGGGGCTTTGAACCCGCCTCTTCCACTCAGGAACCATGGCCCTGAGTAGTTGCAGTTCTGTGTGCCCCTCCCCCCTCCTCCGTGTGCCTTTGCTTCTAAGGCTGT
>NW_027885734.1:0-244 GCF_054177405.1 Leptonychotes weddellii | reverse complement strand
CATATTTGCATTGATTGGTGTAAGTGGTAACAGTGATATTTTGATATTTCTAGAATTCTTGATTTCATTGTTCTCTGATGTTTCGCTTTTCCTCCTCTGCCCTTCTGGCATTTTTTGACCTACCATATAAAATCATATTTTAGGGGAAATACACTTGGCCATGCTGAACTGTATCTTTTCTTCTTGGAAAGGCAATATACCATAGTGGTTAAGAGTGTAGGGCTACCGCTGTACTTAGCTGGGT
>NW_027885733.1:0-244 GCF_054177405.1 Leptonychotes weddellii | reverse complement strand
GTAGTCGTCCTTGCAATCTAGCCCCTTAAATGAAGAGATTTGCCCAAGTGGCTATCAGATATCTGAGTTGTGAACAACCACAGCATTTACTTAGTTTGAAGTGCACTTAGGAAAGGATATTAGGTGCTCATGGGCTCTTTAGTCGGGGGTGGAGGGTGTTACTCAGCCAGGGCAGTGCTCAAATTTAAAACAGGTTCACCGGAGTTCCTACTGTGGGTCACTGGAGTACCTGATGCTTCTCTGC
>NW_027885732.1:0-244 GCF_054177405.1 Leptonychotes weddellii | reverse complement strand
TCCATAGGTTTCCTTTTCATTTTGTTGTTTGCCTCTTTTGTTGTGCAGAAACCTTTTAGTTTCAGGTATTCCCCCTTAAATTTACTTTTGCTTTTGTTGCTTATGTTGTATGGCTATAATTTTTTTTTATTATGTTATGTTAATCACCATACATTACATCATTAGTTTTTGATGTAGTGTTCCATGATTCATTGTTTGCATATATCACCCAGTGCTCCATTCAATACGTGCCCTCTTTAATACC
>NW_027885731.1:0-244 GCF_054177405.1 Leptonychotes weddellii | reverse complement strand
GCCAGCAGGGAAGCCTGGGGGCTGTATCCACACACGTGTCTTGAGGCAAACACAACATTCGCTCCTGAGCCGGTTCCCAAGCTGCACGGTGCACAGTAAAGCTGCTCCCTTGGGACAGCC
Source organism: Leptonychotes weddellii (assembly GCF_054177405.1). NCBI lineage: Eukaryota > Metazoa > Chordata > Mammalia > Carnivora > Phocidae > Leptonychotes > Leptonychotes weddellii. Next base: position 124 of record NW_027885731.1, on the reverse strand, counting down.
TTTGACACTGAATTTACCCGACTTTTCTAGAAAGTCATTTTCCAGGGTGATCCTGGCAGACAAAGTCATCAGGAAGACACGCCAACTCTGACCCTGCACAAAATGATGCTGCCGGAACCGCGGG
>NW_027885730.1:0-244 GCF_054177405.1 Leptonychotes weddellii | reverse complement strand
GTAGTCGTCCTTGCAATCTAGCCCCTTAAATGAAGAGATTTGCCTAAGTGGCTATCAGATATCTGAGTTGTGAACAACCACAGCATTTACTTAGTTTGAAGTGCACTTAGGAAAGGATATTAGGTGCTCATGGGCTCTTTAGTCGGGGGTGGAGGGTGTTACTCAGCCAGGGCAGTGCTCAAATTTAAAACAGGTTCACCGGAGTTCCTACTGTGGGTCACTGGAGTACCTGATGCTTCTCTGC
>NW_027885729.1:0-244 GCF_054177405.1 Leptonychotes weddellii | reverse complement strand
GATACTGTTGGTACTGCTGGTACTGCTGGTACTCCGTTACTACTGGTACTGCTGGTACTGCTGGTACTGTTGGTACTTCTGGTACTGCTGGTACTCCTGGCACTGCTGGTACTGCTGGTACTGCTAGTACTCCTGGCACTGCTGGTACTGTTGGTACTGCTGGTACTGCTGGTACTCCTGGCACTGCTGGCACTGCTGGTACTGCTGGTACTCCTGGCACTGCTGGCACTGCTGGCACTGCTGG
>NW_027885728.1:0-244 GCF_054177405.1 Leptonychotes weddellii | reverse complement strand
TCCACGTGAGATGTGGCTTTTAGGGGCACCGGGAGCTTTGTCCTGGTTCAGACCTGGCTCTTGGTCTTCTTTGCTGTGTGACTCTGAGCAAGTCACTCCACCTCTCTGGGCCTCAGTTCCTCCTGGGGAAATGGGTACCTGAGACCGACCACGTGGACATAAAGTATACAGAGCTTGGCAAACAGCTATTTGTACTTTGCACCATACCTGACAAGAAAGCGGAGTGCCAGGCTGTCCAAGATGG
>NW_027885727.1:0-244 GCF_054177405.1 Leptonychotes weddellii | reverse complement strand
GTGTTATTATTAGTGCGTAACTAATCTTCATCGCTGGTAAGTCATGTGCCCAAGGTCACGGACAAGTAACTGGCAGAGCCAGGATTCATACCCAGGTCTTGCCCTCTCCCTAGCCAGCGTTCCCTTGTGCTGAGTTCATGGTGAAGCATGCAAGGTGCTCGGGCACAAGAGGGTGAGACTGAGGGAAAGAGTGAAAGCCAACAGCAAATTGGTCTGGAGAGAAGACAGGCAGACCAGCTTTGCC
>NW_027885726.1:0-244 GCF_054177405.1 Leptonychotes weddellii | reverse complement strand
GAATGTGAAAAATAGGAATATAATTGATATTAAACCCTATCTCATTCCAGGATTATATTAGTGCATGGATACATGAATTAATTAAAAACAGAGGCCCAACTATCTGTTTTTTAATAAAGATTTTTAATTATTTATTTGACAGAGAGAGAGTGAGCAAGAGAGAGAACACAAGTGGGGAGGGGCAAGAGAAAGGGAGAAGTAGACTCCCCACTGAGCAGGGAGCCTGACTTGGGGCTTGATCCTG
>NW_027885725.1:0-244 GCF_054177405.1 Leptonychotes weddellii | reverse complement strand
TACTCTTAGTCAAGGTCTATGTATGCTCCGATGGCATACAGAGCATTAAATGTAGATTTACACTGTGAAAATCACAGAAGAGATAGCAGAGGAAATACTTTTTCTTTTTTTATTTTTTTAAAGATTTTATTTATTTATTTGAGACAGAGAATGAGATAGAGCATGAGAGGGTCAGAGGGAGAAGCAGACTCCCTGCCGATCAGGGAGCCCAATGTGGGACTCGATCCAGGGACTCCAGGATCAT
>NW_027885724.1:0-244 GCF_054177405.1 Leptonychotes weddellii | reverse complement strand
CCGTGTAATTTTAAGGGGTACAACACGATGGTGTGATTTACATGTACTGTGAAATGATTAGCACAGTAGGTTCGGCTAAGATCCATCATTTCATATTGATGTAATAAAAAAAGGGGAGAAAAGAATAAAGAAAAAAATTTTCTCCTTGTGATGAGAATTCTCAGGATTTAGTTGAACTTTCCTAGCAGTGTAGCCCCAGTCCGCATGCCATGCATGACACGCCTACCACTTATTAACTGGAGGT
>NW_027885723.1:0-244 GCF_054177405.1 Leptonychotes weddellii | reverse complement strand
CATATTTGCATTGATTGGTGTAAGTGGTAACAGTGATATTTTGATATTTCTAGAATTCTTGATTTCATTGTTCTCTGATGTTTCGCTTTTCCTCCTCTGCCCTTCTGGCATTTTTTGACCTACCATATAAAATCATATTTTAGGGGAAATACACTTGGCCATGCTGAACTGTATCTTTTCTTCTTGGAAAGGCAATATAGTATAGTGGTTAAGAGTGTAGGGCTACCGCTGTACTTAGCTGGGT
>NW_027885722.1:0-244 GCF_054177405.1 Leptonychotes weddellii | reverse complement strand
TGATCAGAGCTGCCATATTTTTAGTGTGCATTCTCCCTTATCTGGAAACAGATCTAGCTTAGCCAATGTACATAACTGTACTTGTCAGGGGTGGAATTCATACCCAGGGCTGTCTGGCTCCAAATCTAGATCTCCAAATGGCCATTCCCCTTGTTCTATTAGGTTGATGCTTCAGAACGATGAGGAACTTCCATGAGCAGTGGTGTTCCTGCTTAAAAGTCTTCTGGGGTCCACCATGGCACTC
>NW_027885721.1:0-244 GCF_054177405.1 Leptonychotes weddellii | reverse complement strand
TAATTATCTTTTAAAAATCACTGCCCCCCAACTTTTTATTTTGGAAAAAAAAATATTTTTGAAGCATTTTTTTAAAGTAAAAAAATTAGAAAAGTTTTAAAAATGAAAGAAAAGGAAAATCAACAACGATGTATTCTTTACCTAGATTTGAAAATCATTAATGTTCTGCTACATCTGTTTCTTCTCTCTCTCCCTGTAAGTGGAGTCTTCCGTAGCTTTAGGAGACTTGGTGCCACCAACTGGG
>NW_027885720.1:0-244 GCF_054177405.1 Leptonychotes weddellii | reverse complement strand
GGATTATGGGAGATGAGATCAAAGCAGGGACACCAGTTAGAAAGTTAACGGAGCTCTCCCTCCAAGAAAGAGCTGTATTTGGTGAGGGGGGGATGATGGCGATTGCAGAATATTTTAAGAATTAGAAGGGAAAGGACTTGGTAATGGGTTGGAATGGTAAAAAGCTGAGAGGAAAAGAGGAATCAAAGATGACCCCCAGATTATTGGCTTGAATAACTGAGTGATGACTGCACCATTTGGGAAT
>NW_027885719.1:0-244 GCF_054177405.1 Leptonychotes weddellii | reverse complement strand
TTACCCCAAAGATACAAATGTAGTGAACCGAAGGGGTACGTGCACCCCCAATGTTTATAGCAGCAATGTCCACAATAGCCAAACTGTGGGAAGAGTCAACATGTCCATCAACAAATGAATGGATAAAGAAGATGTGGTATATATATACAATGGAACATTATGCAGCCATCAAACAAACCCAAAATCTTGCCATTTACAATAACATGGATGGAACTAGAGGATATTACGCTAAGCGAAATAAGTC
>NW_027885718.1:0-244 GCF_054177405.1 Leptonychotes weddellii | reverse complement strand
TTTTCTGATGAGAGAGTTGTTGCTATTCCTTTCTTCAATCTCCTTTTGAGTTTGTAGGTGTTCAGAATGGTTTGATCCCTATCCAGCTGAATTCCTGAGAGGAGACGAAATCCAGGTCTCCTACTCCTCCGCCATCTTGCTCCACTTGTTCTCGATGTAGATTTTAATGCCATGAGATATCATTATAGAATGAATAGTTATTTAAATTTAGCTAAATATTTACCATTTTGTTGATATTAATTTC
>NW_027885717.1:0-1640 GCF_054177405.1 Leptonychotes weddellii | reverse complement strand
TTTTTCTGCATCTATTGAGATCATATGATTCTTGTTCATGATTCATTGTATCACATTGATTGATTTGCAGATGTTGAACCAACCTTGCAGCCCAGAGATAAATCCCACTTGGTCGTGGTGAATAATCCTTTTAATTGGATTAAAATTTTTTAATTAAAAATTTTTAATTGGATTAAAATTGGATCCTATTGGCTGGTATTTTGGTGAGAATTTTTGCATCCATGTTCATCAAGGATAATGGTCTCTAATTCTCCTTTTTGATGGGGTCTTTGGTTTGGGGATCATGGTAATGGTGGCCTCATAAAATGAGTTTGGAAGTTTTCCTTCCATTTCTATTTTTTGGAACAATTTCAGAAGAATAGGTATTAATTCTTCTTTAACTGTTTGGTAGAATTCCCCTGGGAAGCCATCTGGCCCTGGGTTTTTGTTGGGAGATTTTTGATGAGTGCTTCAATTTCCTTAGTGGTTATAGGTCTGTTCAGGTTTTCTATTTCTTCCTCGTTCAGTTTTGGTAGTTGATACATCTCTAGGAATGCATCCATTTCTTCCAGGTTATCTAATTTGCTGGCATAGAGTTGCTCATAATATGTTCTTAAAATTGTTTGTATTTCTTTGGTGTTGGTTGTGATCTCTCCTCTTTCATTCATGATTTTTTGATTTGGGTCATTTCTCTTTTCTTTTTGATAAGTCTGGCCAGGGGTTTATCAATCTTGTTAATTCTTTCAAAGAACCAGCTCCTAGTTTCATTGATCTACTGTTCTTTTGGTTTCTATTTCATTGATTTCTGCTCTGACCTTTATTATTTCGCTTCTCTTGCTGGGTTTAGGCTTTATTTGCTGTTTTTTTTCCAGCTCCTTTAGGTGCAGGTTTAGTTTGTGTATTTGAGACCTTGCTTGTTTCTTGAGAAAGGCTTGTATGGCTATATACTTTCCTCTAAGGACTGCCTTTGCTGCATCCCAAAGATTTTAAACAGTTGTGTTTTCTTTTTCATTGGTTTCCATGAATTTTTTAAGTTCTTCTTTAATTTCCTGGTTGACCAATTCATTCTTTAGTAGGATGCTCTTTAGCCTCCATGTATTTGAGTTCTTTCTGACTTTCCTCTTGTGATTGAGTTCTAGTTTCAAAGCATTGTGGTCTGAAAATAGGCAGGGAATGATCCCAATCTTTTGGTACCGGTTGAGACCTGATTTGTGACCTAGGATGTGATCTATTCTGGAGAATGTTCCATGGGCACTAGAGAAGAATATGTATTCTGTTGCTTTGGGGTGGAATATTCTGAGTATATCTGTGAAGTCCACATGGTCCAGTGTGTCATTTAAAGTCTTTGTTTCCTTGTTGATCTTTTGCTTAGATGATCTGTCCATTTCAGTGAGGGAGGTGTTAAAGTCCCCCACTATTACTGTATTGTTGTCAATGTGTTTCTTTGCTTTTGTTATTAATTGGCTGATATAATGGGCTGCTCCCATGTTAGGGGCAAAGATATTTGCAATTGTTAGATCTTCTTGTTGGATAGACCCTTTAAGTAGGATATAGTGTCCTTCCTCATCTCTTATTACAGTCTTTGGTTTAAAATCTAATTTGTCTGATATAAGGATTGCCACCCCAGCTTTCTTTTGGTGTCCATTAGAATGGTAAATGGT
>NW_027885716.1:0-244 GCF_054177405.1 Leptonychotes weddellii | reverse complement strand
GGAAACAAACTGAGGGTTGCTGGAGTGGTGGGGGGTGGGAGGGATGGGGTGGCTGGGTGATAGACATTGGGGAGGGTATGTGCTATGGTGAGTGCTGTGAACTGTGCAAGACTGTTGAATCACAGATGTGTCCCTCTGAAACAAATAATACAATATATGTTAAAAAAAATGAAGAACAAGAAAATAGCAGGAGGGGCAGAATGAAGGGGGGGAAATCGGAGGTGAAGACGAACCATGAGAGATG
>NW_027885715.1:0-244 GCF_054177405.1 Leptonychotes weddellii | reverse complement strand
GTGCTTGTAAAGAGGTAAGGCAGAATCTCTCCCTTCAGTCTTATTCGAAATGACACTTAGGGACTCTGCAGAGGAGACAGGAGGATCAGGGATGAGGCTCCAGTCTCCTGGGTTCGAAGAGTCATCTCCTGGTCAGTAATTCCCTCTGCCCAGGAATTCTTTTTGGCAGGGCCAGCACCTGGCTCTGGGGGCAGAAGCACGGACAGCCCACTGCGGAGCACCACCACACCCATTTCCTTGGACC
>NW_027885714.1:0-244 GCF_054177405.1 Leptonychotes weddellii | reverse complement strand
CAGGTCCAAACATGAGAAGTATAATAATGACATGAGTGGAGCATGTGGACAGTGCTTTGGTCTTCCCTTCAGAAGCAGACCCACGTACATGGCAGAGGATGATGGCATAGGAAGACAAAAGCCCCAGAAAGCACAGAAGGGTCATCAGACCACTGTTGAAGACCATCAGAAGCTCCACCACAAAAGTGTCTGTGCAGGCTAGCTTGATGACCTGTGGCACATCACAGAAGAAGTTATCCAGTTG
>NW_027885713.1:0-244 GCF_054177405.1 Leptonychotes weddellii | reverse complement strand
TTAAACAACCATCTTTAAAAGAAGGAAAAAAAACTCGGCACACTACCATTTAACTTGTTTTAATGTTTCTTCACAAATGGTGAAAAATACTAAAGTACAGACAAGGAATAATCATAATGTTGTGGCCAACATTATAAATATGGAATTATAAATTTAAAACATTTTCTGGTTTAAAAAATAAATCTGGTAGTCAATGCAGCTCTGCGGGGTCTCTGCGTCTAGTAGGGCCGGTCTCTGCGTTCCT
>NW_027885712.1:0-244 GCF_054177405.1 Leptonychotes weddellii | reverse complement strand
TCCAGTTTCTCTCCTGCTCTTGAGGACATAGCTGCCTGTGGAGGAGAATGTGAACAAGGCAGCTGACTATTTCCAGGCTTGGGAAATGGAAATTAATTAACCCTGTCATCTAACTTTTTTACATTTGCCTGTCTTTTCTTTCTTTCTTTCTTTCTTTCTTTCTTTCTTTCTTTCTTTCTTTCTTTCTTTCTTTCTTTCTCTCTTCTTTTTCTTTCTTTCTCTCTTTCTTTCTTTCTTTCTTTCT
>NW_027885711.1:0-244 GCF_054177405.1 Leptonychotes weddellii | reverse complement strand
TTGCCCTGTGACCTGGTCCCAGCTCCAGGAAGAAGAGCCCATTACCTCGGGTGAGCCGCCTTCCCCACGTGCTCCCCTGCACTGGGGAGGAGGTGCCTCAGGGACCCCTGCCCATCTCACACCTGTGTCTCAGCAGCCGGGACCCCGAATTCTGGGAGTTGGCAAGCCTGCTTCAAGCCCAGAGAGGTCTGGGTCCGAGTCCAGCTCAGGCCCCGATGGTCCCTGTGAACACGGACTGTTCCCC
>NW_027885710.1:0-244 GCF_054177405.1 Leptonychotes weddellii | reverse complement strand
TCCTTCTTCCCCCTTCTCTTTCGCAAGTATACCTTTATCATCTAGTCATTCTCCTAATTATCACTTTTTCTTATTCTCTCAAATATTTACATTCATACATATACAAACCTTCTGTGAGTTTATTCTCATAAAGCCCTGTTCTTATGCATAATACACTTTCAGAATTTGCAATTACCGTTTCCTACATGTACATTCATTTGATGTCAGGCTCCACCATATGCTGAAAGTGTCATAGAATCAGGAC
>NW_027885709.1:0-244 GCF_054177405.1 Leptonychotes weddellii | reverse complement strand
TAACTCAATAAAGTTTCGGAAGATACAAACATAACTGGATGCTAACCCCTAGAAATCTATACTAAATCAATGAGCAGAGGGCCCCTGGGACATAGCCTGATATTATTTGTTGCCAGTAATACAGTTCAGACTTTCAAGCAAAAATCAGAATTTTGGAAAACATGTCTCTGCCACCATTAGCTTGTCAGCTTTCCATTTCTTAAAGCCTTTTTACCATGAGAGCGGTGACAGTAATGAACCTGTT
>NW_027885708.1:0-244 GCF_054177405.1 Leptonychotes weddellii | reverse complement strand
GGGGGACTCGCTTCTCCTTGGGGGTCAGAAGTGGCCCTCTCTTCTTCCTCCGGCAGAGCAGGTAGTGCTCTTTATTTTGTTAAACTGGGTTTTCAAAATGACAAGCCATGTTACTTTGCAAATAGTTCAGAAGTTTGTCGATGTAAACCATCCCTGTTCCTCCCCTCGGAGAGATCCACTGGGAACAGTTTGGTCTGTGTGCTTCCTGTTTTTGTTTTCCTCTGAGTTTAATGCGCACCCACTC
>NW_027885707.1:0-244 GCF_054177405.1 Leptonychotes weddellii | reverse complement strand
TTTTATTGGGCTAGATGAATGGAGTAGACTAGGTTTACGTTATTCTTTTTTTTTTAAATCAAACCCAAAAAGTAATAGCTCTGGCCATTGACTATTCATGTTTAATATTTCAGTTTTGAAATGTGAATTTGTTGTTATACTACTTAGAAAGTAGAACAGAACTCTAAATACTGGAGTTCCTTTCAAAAGAAAAAAAAAACACAGGTACATTAAAATTTCAATTAGGGCATGGAGGAGGATATGG
>NW_027885706.1:0-1640 GCF_054177405.1 Leptonychotes weddellii | reverse complement strand
TTCCCTCTTTCCCTTCCTTTCAAATTTGTTCCTCAGTGTAGCCGAGGCCTTCCCTGACCACCCCTTGACAGATTGGTATAATTTTTCAAGGTGATTTTTAAAAACCGTGTATCCATATGCCCCAAGTCAAAGCAGCATTATACTGACCAATGAAATAATAAAAGCATTCGAATTTCGTTGAGGAAAAAGACCAATCTCCTTAATCTATTCGTCTCTTCAGTTGGTCTGTCTGTGCGCCTGCATTGCCCTGATGGACTGGGGCAGAAAGGGAAGGGATGAAGGAATGGTGGTCCCGGTGCCATCGAAGACTGTGGAGAGGCAGCAGTCTAACAAGCAAGCTGGAAAGACGAGGCTGTGGTCAGAGGGTGATGTTGGAATTACTTATGTTGAGAGGAGAGTGCTATTGGTAGGGGACAAGGTTCTGGTTGTGACTCTGGGTGGCTGAGAAGAGATGGAGGGAGGAGGATACTGGAATGACGTGGTCTAGGATGTGGAGGTCAGCATGCAGGATGGGTCCTCCATGGGGACACTGGTCCCCTAGGAGCTGGGAAGGAGTGAGGGTGGAGAGGAAGATGGGTGTCATGAACCTAGGGCTTAGATGAATGAGTTGCTCATCGTTAGGGGAAGTTTTGATGTGACAGCAGAGGAAGGGAGCTCCGCCTCCCATCCCCGAGGGTGTAGGGAGGTGGCATCTCCATGGAAAGCTAGGTTTCAGAGAAGGCAGGGAGGTTTTTGAGTAGAGGCTGATGATCCCAGCGAATTTTAAATTATGGAACTGTAGTTCTAGAAGGCCCAGTGGAAGGTTGGGATGTGAGGGGAGCTCTATTTTAGAGAACTACAAGTATTAAAATTCCTAATTGAAGCTTTCAGACATTCCTAATAACATAGTATATTTCTAGCATTTTATACCCATTTCCCTTCGTAGTTTACCAGTTTAAGTCTCATTAACATCTGACGGAAGGCCAAAGAAATTGCTGCTTTCTTTCTGTGTACTTAATGATGGCATCATTGTCTCAGCTGGTGTGTAACCTCCCAACTCTGAATGAAAAACACCTTGGGCTCTGTTGGCATCCCCTCTTTTCCTAAGTTCAGACCCAGGTCCATGAGCCCAGCTGGCTAGCTTCCAGCTGCATCCCCCCTGAACTGCATCCTCTGAACAGCAGGGCCTTGGCACGGAGGCTCGGGGGCCACCTTCCATGGTTTCTTGGCTGTGGACATCAACGAGACTCCCAGAGAGAATTGTCTGAGCTCATGCAGTTGCCCAAAACCCGCATTTTTACTCCTAGTTCTGGGGAAACCCCTCTTTCTCTACGACTACATGAGAGAGAGCCTATAAAAATGTCCAGCTGGTTTCCCGGCACACAGTAGGTGGTTTTTCCATTAGTCAAAAGGCAGCCTGGTGGGGTGTCCACGCGGCTAGTTCAACCCCTGTGATTGGTGAGTGCCGCTGGCTGTGGGCCCATCTCTCAGGCCATTGCCGTCATGGAGGAAGATGCTGAGGCACACACAGCCCTGAATCCGTGTGAGAGCGGCTCATCATTGCCTTATCTGTGTTTTCAGTTCTCAAATTTAAAACCATTTACTGCTGGGAACAGATGTTAAATTCGGGACGCTTGTCAACTGTTGGCGCTATACACAAA
>NW_027885705.1:0-13042 GCF_054177405.1 Leptonychotes weddellii | reverse complement strand
ATATATACAATGGAATATTATGCAGCCATCAAAAGGAATGAGAGCTTGCCATTTGCAACAACGTGGATGGAACTGGAGGGTGTTATGCTGAGCGAAATAAGTCAATCAGAGAAAGACATGTATCATATGACCTCACTGATATGAGGAATTCTTAATCTCAGGAAACAAACTGAGGGTTGCTGGAGTGGGGGTGGGTGGGAGGGATGGGGTGATAGGGTGATAGACATTGGGGAGGGTATGTTCTATGGTGAGTGCTGTGAATTGTGCAAGACTGTTGAATCACAGATCTGTACCTCTGAAACAAATAATGCAATATATGTTAGGAAAAAAAAAAGAAGAAGATAGCAAGAGGGGAAGAAGGAAGGGGGGGAAATCGGAGGGGGAGATGAACCATGAGAGAGGATGGACTCTGAAAAATAAAGTGAGGGTTCTAGAGGGGAGGGGTGTGGGAGGATGGGTTAGCCTGGTGATGGGTATTAAAGAGGGCACGTTCTGCATGGAGCACTGGGTGTTAATGCACAAACAGTGAATCATGGAACACTATGTCAAAAACTAATGATGTAATGTATGGTGATTAACCTAACAATAAAAAATTAAAAAAAAAAATAAAAGGTAACAGACTTGTTCTCATCTCTTTTGTCACATACCTAAAGAGGAGTCCGTGCCATCTATTTAGGATATAGCTCCCCAGGGTGAACAGAGAGGATAGGTGTCAATATAATGGTGGTTCCTAGCTGTCAGAGAATTTTTTCCCTCCAAGTAACTTCAGACAAGTATGTGAAAAATGCATTGTCCAAGTAGAAAAATGAGACTTAGAACCCCAGCCAAAAATAATCTTTATCATATTTCTTTCCTGGGAAACTCCCCTTGCAATTTTCACCTGTATGATATTGGTCAGAAATGTCCCAAAAGGCTACTATTAGCAGCAAGTGAGTCTGGGGAAGTTAGTATTTTGCCTTCTAGCCTCTAGAGAAGATAGGGGAGAAGATGATTGGGAATGAATGTAGAGTGGGCCGTACTATAATCTGCCACAGGGACAGACATGCCCAAGTGTGTTTACAACCTGTTACTATTTGTGTGCCTAGTAAATAAATTCAAAGTTAAGTTGATCTGTTATTCCACCGTCAAATAAGCTCTTGTTAAGATTCTCTAATACAAGGGGCGCCTGTGTGGCTTAGTTGGGTTGAGTGTCTGCCTTTGGCTTGGGTCATAATCTTGGGGTCCTGGGATTGAGCCCCCCCCTCCGAGCAGGGGCCTGCTTCTCTCTCTCCCTCTGTCTGCTGCTCCCCCTACTTGTACTCCCTCTCTCTCAAATAAATGGGTAGAGTCTTAAAAAAAAAAGAAAGATCCTCTAATATGAGCATACCATAGTTTTTAGTCAGTAAAGGCTGGATTTAATATATTTACATCTGTCCTAATGGTTAAAACTAGGACTTTTTTTCTAACTTTCTCAGAAGAGATAGAAAAGGCCCTGGAAATAGGGATGAGGGTAAAAGCTCCAAACTGCTCCTGTCTCTTCTATTTAGAAACATGAAAAAATTAAAGATGTATTAGCATTCATCAGTGCATTCAGTAATGCAATTATTATATGCTGGGGATGCTAAGACTTGAATTTCCAAGCCTGAATTGTATTTGTGACTTTGCCATGCGCTAACTAATTGTATAATGTCAGACATTGCACTTTGACTTGATTGAAAACCATTTTCATATACATTGTCACTGAATTCTAACACCTGTTGGTAGAGCGGTAAGCGAAGAGGGTAAGTCACACAGCTAGGGTAAGTGGCAAAGCTGGGATTATAAACCAGGTTGTAGCTGATGTTCAAGTATGTGCTTTTCTCCACTATATGGGTGTGACTAATACCTAGAAATAATTTGTGTGTTGTATTTATCAGGTAACAACTGTAACAACTTCCTTTCCCACACATCACTGAGATAGATGGTGTCCCAAGGGCTCACATGGTTACAAAATGCCTTCAGATGTGAGAATGCTCATGTGAGGAAGAGCATAATAGTGGCTGGATCTGTTTAATGTGTGCATTGTAGTACAATTAGTTCTGTCATACAGGGGGGCTGCTGAGACCAGAGCTTGATGTAAACAGACTGCCTCTTTATGAGAATCTGTGAGGGGGAGGGGTCAAACATCGGAGAAAACGGGAGCTTCAGGAAGCACATGGAGTTCTGTGTTTTCTGAACAGAAAAGAGCAAAATTCAAGGGATTTCGAAGGAAAAATGACAGGCGACAACTAGTTGAGGCTGATTTGAATGAGGAGAGTGGTTCTGAGTTGAAGCCTAAAAACCCAGGGTCCACACACACTGATTTCTCTAAGAACCAAAGTTACTGAGAGAATTCCTCAGCCTGAGCTCAGGTTTCTGTTACATTCTGTATAAGGGCCAAACTCTTCTTCTTCTTTTTTTTTTTTTTTAAGATTTTATTTATTTATTTGAGAGAGTGAGAGAGAAAGAAAGAGAGCACAAGCCAGGGAGGAGCAGAGGGAGAGGGACAAGCAGACTGCGCTGAGCACGGAGCCTGACGTGGGACTCGACCCCAGGACCCATGAGGTCATGACTTGAGCCAAAACCAAGAGCCAGACCCTTAACTGACCGAGCCACCCAGGTGCCCCAGGGCCAAACTCTTCAGCATCACATAATTAGGTAGGGTCTTCATGGTCTCACTCTTGACAACCCTTCTAACCTCTTCCACTTTCTTATATACACATTGGATTCCAACCCCAAACCCAAAATTCCTGAGGTGCCAATTTTGCGTTTTCATACCTGTGTTTGGCTCTGTTTCTCTGCCTGAAATGCTTTTGTCCATCTAATAAATTGTCTTTTCAAGTGTCAGCCTTTGCACATTGCACTGATTCTGGCCCCCAGACCATGCTGCCCTATAGTAGCATCTTGTAATTATGTTATAGTGGTTGCCACCTTGCACTGGGATGATTTGTCTCTGTGTATGTGGATCTGGCTCTGTCAAATACTGTCATTTGGCTCATTCAACATGCATTCCCAACCACCTTATTTATATTCCTCTATATGGAAATCAGTAAATAAGATGCTTTCCAGAACAGCAAGCTCATTTCTCCAGCCTTAGCCTAGGGATTGCAGAAACACAGTGACCATTTCTTTCTGACTTGTGACAGGATAGTGTACATCACAGACCCTTGCTATGGGCTGGAGGAAGGCCAAATGGTTGTGAAAAGCATTCAATAAGGGAGTCACCTCAAAAGGGGAAAGGTCACAGTCAGACACTTGGGCAGGTAACATTAGCAAGAGACAGTGCAAGACAATAAGGAGATGAAAGAAAAAGCAAATTCTATGCAGGGTCCCAACAATACTGGATATCTCAATCTCCACATCCCACACTTACATATTTATACTAGTTGTGAACCACCATTATAGATTTATTCAAGGTCTTTTCCACCTTTAAATGTCTGTAAGTCTATGTTCTTCACTGGGGACAGAATTTGAATGTTATTTGGAATTTAATTTACATCATTCAGCACCTTCCTGTGAACTTTAAAAAGAATTCTTCCTTTAAATATTATAGAAAGAATTAGCATAATTTACAACAAGCCACCAAAAATGTCAGAATGAAAAAGAAGGACAGTGATCAGATTTTGTAACTGTCTAGTTAAGTAAATTATCCTTCAGGCAAAGGGATGTATTGGTATTTGTCGTGTTTTTTAATTTGTTTTTTGGTTTTGGGGAGGGAGGGGCAGAGGGCGAGAGAGAATCTCAAGCAGGCTCCATGTCCAGTGCAGAGCCCGAGGCGGGGCTCAATCTCAGGACTCTGAGATCATGACCTGAGCCAAAATCAAGAGTCAGACGTTTAACCAATTGAGCCACCCAGGTACCCCCATTTGTTGGGTTTTACTTCCCCTCCTTTCCTGTAAGAGAATTGTACATATCTGCCCATGCCCTTGACTCCTGGAGTGTATGTCCCCATTTGGTGATTTTGGTATTGGTTTGGTCTTTGATTGATTGATTTTTTTCATTTTTTTAAAAGATTTTACTTATTTATTTGACAGAGAGAGAGCACAAGCAGGGGGAGCGGCAGGCAGAGGGAGAGGGAGAAGCAGACTTCCCGCTGAGCAGAGAGCCCGACGTGGGGCTCGGTCCCAGAACCCTGGGATCATCACGTGAGCCAAAGGCAGACGCTTAACCAAATGAGCCACCCAGGTGCCCTTGGTCTTTGATTTAGACTCCTTTTGGCTCTGACAGCTTCTCACACTTTCCTTGTTTTTGATGACTTTGACAATTTTGAGGAGTACCAGTCATATATTTTGTAGACTGTCCCTCAACTGGGATTTGTATGGTGTCTTCTCTTGGTTAGAGTTAGGGGTTTGGGGGAAGAAGGTCACAAAGGTAAAGTATCCTTCTCCTCGTGTGATATCAAGGTAATGTATTATCAACCTGACATCACTATTGATGTTCATCTTAATCACGTGACTGAGGTAGTGTTTGTGAAGTTTCTCCAATTCCTCCAATCCATGTTGTACTCTTTGGAAGGAAGTCACTAATGCGCAGCCCACACTTAAGAAGGGGGAGTTATTCTTTCCTTCCTTAAGTGTGGAATATCTACATAAATTATTTGGAATTCTTCCACATGAGAACCTTGTCTCTTCTCTTTCATTTATTTATTTATTCAGTCATTTACTTTTATCACTAAGGACTCATGAATACTTATTTTATACTTTGGGATGGATTCCAATACTACTTTATTTTATTGCTCAAATTGTTCCAACTTTGGCCATGGGGAGCTCTTTCAGTTTGCTCCCGTGTCCCTTTGACATACCCCAGTCATTGTGCTTTTTGTTTTGTTTTGAAAGCGTTGTTTACTTTCTGGCACTATAAGACACTCTGGGCTCATCTTGTATATTTCCTGCTCCAGTCTTAGAATCAGCCATTTCTCCAAGGTGCCCTGATTTCTTTTATTAGAGGATGGTATTAGAAACCAAGACCTGGGTACTAAATGTGTTTGTTGTTACTGACATGTTATTATTTCTAGGCCCTCGCTGAGAGCAAGAAAATATGTGTAGACTAACCTATATAGCTATTTATGTCTATATTAAGCTACACCTGAGTTCATGCTGATGTTTCTTTTTAAATTAACTAATTTTAAATTTAAATCCAATTAATTAACATATAAGGTATTACTGGTTTCAGAGGTAAAGGTCAGTGATTCATCAGTCTTATATAATACCCAATGCTCATTACATCACATGCCCTCCTTAATGTCCATCACCCAATTCTCCCATCCCCCCACCTCCCTCCCCTCTACTGCCTCCTGCCTCTGATAAAGTTACTACCTGAGGTATGGGTTAACAATTCTGAAGTCACTATACATATATACTGGAATTGAACATCTAAGTAAATCGATGGCAGATGATGGGAGCCAAGTTTTCAACTGTTGGAGTGGACAGTTGCAGATAAGGGGAGAAGGCTAGGAGGATCCATGTGGTAATGGATTCGAGTTAGAAACATCAGCATGTGAGTAGAGTGCTTATGCACAGTTCCTTTTGCCTTTAGTCTTACAGACTCCACTAGTTTCTAAAGATATTTAGGCCACCACCCTTTCCCCCGCCAATCTCCTTCGGTGAAGTTGTTCTGTAAATCTGTAATACAGTTATATTCTTTTGTTACATTCTGCATTCCATCCTGGAACCTCCCAACTTCCTATATGACTTTTTAAAAATTTGCACACATTAAGGCTTAACTTTGTGCTGGAAAGTTCTACAGGTTTTATCAGATGTATAGCATCATGTATCCACCATTATAGTATCATACAGAATAATTTCATCACCCTAAAAAAAACCCTGCTATGCTTCACATATTCAACACTCCCCCTCCTGAACCTCTGACCTTTTACTGTTTTTACAGATTTGACTCTTCTAGAATCTCAGAAAAATATAATCCTAAAGTACAGCTTCAGACTGACTGGCTTCTTTCACTTAGCAATATACATTTAAGGTTTATCCATGTCTTTTTGTGGCTTGTTAGTTCATTCTTTTTATCACTGAGTAGTATTCCATTGTATGATTATACCACGTTATAGCCATTCACCTATTGAAGAACATCTTGGTTGCTTACAGTTTTGGGCATTATGAATAAAACTGTTATACACATTTGTTTTGTTTTGTTCTTTAAGATTTTATTTATTCATTTGAAATAGAGAGATTGAGAGCATGAGCATGGGAGAGGCAGAGGGAGAGGGAGAAGCAGGCTCCCCGCCGAGCCAGGAGCCAGACGTGGGGCTCGATCCCAGGACCCTGGGATCATGACCTGAGCCGAAGGCAGACGCTTAACCATCTGAGTCACCCAGGTGCCCCTGTTATACACATTTGTGAGCTGGTTTTTAGGCAGTGTAAGTTTTCAAATCAATCATGTAAATACCTAGGACCATGATTGCTGGATTGTATGGAAAGACTATGCTAAGTTTGTTAAGAAACTGACAAACTGTTTTCCAAAGTGGCTGTACCATTTAGCATTCCCATCACTAATGAATACAAATTCCTGTTGCTTCTAATACTAACAACTGGTACTGTCAGTTTAAAAAAAAAAAACAAAACAACTTTAGCCATTCGGAGAGGAGTATAATGGTATTGTATTGTTTAATTTGTATTTCCCTAATGATAAATGATGTTGAGCAACTTTTCACATGCTTATTTGCTATCTATATATCTTCTTTGGTAAGGTGTCTGTTCAAATCTTTTCTCCATTTTTAACTGGGTTGTTTGTTTTCTTATTGCTGAGTTTTGAGTTGTTTTTATATTTTGTTTGCAAGGTTTCTTTTTAAGATTTTATTTTTTTAAGTAATCACTCTATCCAATGTGGGGTTCGAACTCACGATCCCAAGATCAAGCCCCACACGCTCCACTGACTGGAGCCAGCCAGGTGCACCTTTGTTTACAAGTTCTTTATCAGATTTGTGCCTTACAAATATTTTTCTCCCAATCCATGACTTGTCTTTCATTTTCTTCACAAAGTCTTTCACAGAGCAAAAATTTTAATGGTAATAAAGCCCAACATACCAATTTTTACTGGATTAGATCATGTTTGCATCTAAAACCTCATCTTCAAATCCAAAGTCCTGTAGGTTTTCTCCGAGAAGTTTTTATAGTTTTGTATTTCACACACAGATTTATGATCCATTTTGAGTTACTTTTTTATACAGTCTGAAGATTTTTTAAAATAACAGCTTTCCCCCCCCTCAAGTATAATTTAAATTTTCTGGAAAACTTCAAACATGCTTTGTAGTTTTAAACAATATCCAAGCATTTTAAGTACATAGGATAAAAATGCTTCTTATTAAGTGCTTTTCTTGGTGAAATATTTGTATTATATGGAAGTTTAGCAATTAAAATATGCCCTCTCCCTATATATATAGGGAGTGTGTGTGTATACACATGCACATCATTTTACACAAATGTGATCTTTGGTTCTAATCCTTTTTTTTCACTTAATATACCTTAGATGTCTAAGTCTGTACATACACTCTCACCTATCTTTAATAGCCGTAGTTTTATTTAGTTATTTTTAAAATTAAGTGGTAGAGCTGGGAAACCAACTCTTCACTTTATTTTTTAATTTTTTAATTTTTAAAAATTCCAGTAGAGTTAACATACAGTATTAAATTAGTTTCAGGTGTACAATATAGTGATTGAAAAGTTCTATACATTAACTCAGTGCTCATCATGATAAGTGTACTTTTAATCCCCATCACATATTTAACCCATTCCTTGCACCCACCTCCCCTCTGGTAACCATCTGTTCTCTATAGTTAAGAGTCTGTTTTTCAGTTTGTCTCTTTTTTCTTTGTTCTTTTGTTTTGTTTCTTAAATTCCACATATGGGTGGAATCATATGGTATTTGTCTTTCTCTGACCGGCTTATTTCACTTAACATGATACTCTAGATCCATGCAAGTTGTTGCAAATAGGGTTTTCATTCTTTTTTATGTCTGAATAATATCCCATTGCATATATACCACATCTTCTTTATCCATTCATCTATTTTAAAAAATATTTTATTTATTTATTTGACAGAGAGAGAGGGGGACAGAGAGAGAGCACAAGCAGGGGGAGCAGCAGAGGGAGAGGGAGAAGCAGACCCCCCACTGAGCAGGAGGCCAACTCGGGGCTCTATCTCAGGACCCTGGGATCATGACCTGAACCAGCCAAAGGTAGATGATGAACCAACTTGGCCACCCAGGCACCCCTTTCCATTCATCTATTGATGGACACTTGGGCTGCTTCCATAATTTGGCTATTGTAAATAATGCTGCAATAAACATAGGGTGCATATATCCTTTCCAATTAGTGTTTTCATATTCCTTGGGTAAATACCCAGTGGTGTGATTACTGGATCATAGGGTAGTTCTATTTTTAACTTTCTGTGGAATTTCTATACTCTTTTCCAGAGTGGCTGGACCAGTTTGCATTCCCACCAAGAGTGCATGAAGGTTCCTTTTCCTCCACATCCTCTCCAATACTTGTTGTTTCTTGGGTTTTTGATTTTAGCCATTCTGTCAGGTGTGAGACGATATCTTATTGTGGTTTTGGTTTGCATTTCCCTGATGATGAGTGATATTGAGCATCTTTTCATGTGTCTGTTGGCCATCTGTATGTCTTCTTTGGAGAATGTCCATTCATGTTTTCTGCCCATTTTTAAATTGGATTATTTTTTTTTGTGTTGAGTTGTATAAATTCCTCACATATTTTGGATACTAACACTTTATTGGATATGTCATTTATAAATATCTTCTCCCATTCAGTAGATATCTTTTAGTTTTGTTGATTGTTTCCTTTGCTGTGCAGAGCTTTCTATTTTGATATAATCCCAATAGTTTATTTTTGCTTTTGTTTCCCTTGCCTCAGGAGACATATCTAGAAAAATGTTGTTACAGCCAATGTCAGAGAAATTACTGCCTGTGCTCTCTTCTAGGATTTTTATGGTTTCAGGTCTCACATTTAAGTCCATATAAAAATAACGGCTTTATTGAGAGAATCCACATACCATACAATTCATCCATTTAAAGTGTACACTTCATTGGTTTTTAGCATATCCACAATATGTGCAACCATCACTATAATCAATTTTATTTTTTTATTATTATTTTTTAAAGATTTTATTTATTTATTTGACAGAGAGAGACACAGCGAGAGAGGGAACACAAGCGGGGGGAGTGGAAGAGGGAGAAGCAGGCTTCCTGCTGAGCAGGGAGCCCGATGCGGGGCTCAATCCCAGGACCCTGGGATCATAACCTGAGCCGAAGGCAGACACCTAATGACTGAGCAACCCAGGTGCCCCTATAATCAATTTTAGAACATTTTATTCACCTCCAAAAGAAGGCTTGGACTTTTTTTTAACTTAAAATTTTTTTCTTTCTTTTTCACCCAAGTTTCTATTTCAATTCTAGTTAGTTAATGTATAGTATAATATTGGCTTCAGGAGTAGAATTCAGTGATTCATCACTTACATACCACACCCAGTGCTCATCCCAACAAATTCCCTCCTTAATACCCATTACCCATCTAGCCTATCGCCAACCCACCTCCCTCCAGCAACCCTCAGTTTGAAGAAGCCCTGTACCTTTAGTTACCACCTTGATAACTCCCAGCCTAAACTATTTTTAGTCTCTAAAGATATCCCTGTTCTGGACATTGCATATAAGTGGAATCATACAATATATAACCTTTTGTGATTGATTTCTTTCACTTAGCATAATATTTTCAAGGCTCACCCATGTTGTAGCATGTATCAATACTTCATTCCTTTTTATTGCAGAATAATATTCCACTGATAGACATACCACATTTTTTTTATCCATTCATCAGTTGGTGCACATTTGGGTTGCTTCCAGTTTTGGCTATTATGAATAACGCCGAACATTCTTGTACAAGTTTTTGCATGGACATATTCTTTGATTTGTCTTAGCTATATACCTGGGAGTGGACTTGCTGCATCATACGGTAACTCCGTGTTTTACTTTTTGAGAACTGTCAAAAGTGTTTTCCACAGTGGCTGTACTGTTTTATAATCCCATCAACAGTGTATTACAGTTCCAATTTCTTCGTATCTTTGCCAACACTTGTTTTTTATTATAACTATCCTAGTGGATGTAAAGTGGTATCTTGTGGTTTTGATCTGCATTCCTCTGATGACTAATGATGTCAAGCATCGTTTCATGTGCTTGTCAGTCATTTGGATATCTTTTTTGGAGAAATGTTTATTCAGATTCTTTACCCATTTTTAATTAATTAATTAATTAATTAGAGAGAGTGCCCAAGGGTGCGGGTAGGGGTGGGGTGGGGTAGGGGCAGAGGGAGAGGAAGAGAATCTTTTTTAAAAAAGATTTATTTATTTATTTGAGAGGGAGCGGGAGGGGGTGGGGCTGAGGAGCAGAGGGGAAGGGAGAGAGGGAATCCCCAGCGGACTCCCAGCTGAGTGTAGAGGCCCATGCATGGCTTGATCCCACTACCCCAAGATCATGACCTGAGCCAAAATCAAGAATCAGACGCTTAAATGACTAAGCCACCCGGGTGCCCCTCTTTGTCCATTTTTAAAATAGGATTTTTATTACTGGGTTGTAAGATTTCCTTATATATATGTTATAGATAGGAGTCCTTTATCTGATATATGCTTTGCAAACATTTTCTCCCGTTCTGTGGGTTGTCTTCACTCTCTTGATAGTGCCCTTTGAAGTACAAACATTTTTTAATTTTGGTGAAGTCCAATTTATTTTTTTCTTTTGTTGCTTGTACTTTTGGAGTCATATCTAAGAATCCACTGCCAAATCTGAGTCATGAAGACTTACCCTTATGTTTCCTTCCAATAGTTTTACATTTTTACCTCTTTCATATAGATCTTTGGTCCATTTTGAGTTAATTTTTGTATGTGGTATGAAGTAAGGGTCCAACGTCATTCCTTCATGCCTGGTTCTGGGGGCAGGGACAGTGGTGCACCTATCTTTGTGTGACACCCCCCCCCTTTAGGAGCTGAGTGCTTGGTAGGGAGCGGCAGCATGCCAGGTCTCCAGGCTTGCCTCTGCATGAGCAGTCAGGGCCCCAGTATTCTCAGCGGCTCTGTGCCAAAGGTAGAGCCTCCATCCCACAAGTGGGGGCTGGGCCAAAGAAGGGAGCCCACTTCTCTCTGCTGTATTTGATGGGAATTTAACCTCAGCAACAAGGATGTGAGGGCAGGATGATAAATGCTGATATCCTGTCCCTCCAAGGAAGAGAACCCTCCCACTGGAGCTGATGGGAGAGGAAATGCTGTGTTCCAGGGTGCACCAGTGTGGAATGGAGTTTCTCTCTTGCTGAGCTGGATGGAAGCAGGGAAGGAGGGAGTGGGTCTTGGTTCATATACCACAGACTCTAACTTTTCTTTCTGAATTTTCTTGAATAAATGTTTATTTGTTGTGTACCCTTAGGACCATTCCAGAGATTTAAATTAAAGAAAAATGACAATTTTTACCAGTTTTGCTGTAGGGTAGATGCAGAGAGCTCCTCACTGTCATGCTGCTGCAGATTCTTTTTTCATAATTTAAAGTCAGTGACTGTGGGCAGTGGAAAGCCAGAAAACTCAAATTTTGGTGCCCACATAATAACTCATTCTATATAGATAGATAGATAGATATTTTATCTATATATATAGATACATATTTTTATGTATATAGATAAAATAACAGCTATTAAATGGCTCAGAACTAAAGATGGACTGAGTCGATGGTAACTAAAGCAAGGAGTTCTGCATTGGCAGACATACCACTACCCATAAACTTTAGGAAATATCTACTATATGTAAGGTATACAAATACAAGATAAAAAGCTAAACATCTATTTTGGAAATTAGGCAATTTTCATAAAAAGACAACTAATAAACCAAGGCAGTCTACAGTAAATGCCCAGGGAATAAGTACTCCAGTTTTTCATAGGCATGAGAAACTCTCCAGGACTGGAGTGATCAGGGAGGGTTTCTGTGTAGGAAGTCTGGGCTGGGATAGGTTTGGAGTGTGGCTGGGGTAGGTTTGGAGGATAATGTAGGATTCCGCTGGGTGGGTGGGCTGGAGGTAGGACACATTCCAAGGCAGAACTGCTGAAGTGGTATTGTATTTGGTTTGTTTGAGCAACAATGAGTAGACCTGACTGCTTGCTGGAAGGTCTGTACGAAGAGATTAAGCAAGAAATGAAGTGGTGACCAGAAAAGCAGGGGGGAGAAGTGGGGCTTGGTTGTTGAACCGTCTTGCAGGCTGCTGAGAGCAATGAGTGCTTTTTCAAGAAAAATGACTTTGGCAGAGATTTTAGGAAAATGACTTTGCCTGTAGTGTGTAGTTGGAATGAAGTGTGTGTGTATGTGTGTGTGTGCACGCATACCCCTGCGCGCACATGCAGAGCCCCAAAGCAAGGAGACTAGTTAGACTGTACAAAGAAATGAAGGTCTGGATTAAGTGAAGAAGGCGGGAATGGAAAGGAAGTGTTTGGTGGGTGCTAAGATAGAATCAGCACCTCAATAAGCAGCCAATAGTTAAAACAAACATGGCAGTTTCCATCAAAAATAATATTAGAATGTGAGGTGACAGGGCTGATTTAGCAGTTTGAGATACTATGTATATTTTATTGATGGGTTTCTCATGCAGTAACTATAGATAAACGGGTCTCTTTATTTTTGAATTCTCATGTATTTTTCTTCCCCCTTCTTAATACTTCAAATTCCTCTTCTCCACAGTTTGCACTTAATTTGATTTCAAATTAATCTCTTGTATGTGCAGGAGGAAACCAAGGGTTGCAACAATGGCACGGATTGTGTATGGTTTCAAGGATGAGTTTCCTCGCTTGAAATCAGTTATCTGCGTAGAAATGGGAGGCACGTGGCCAAGTCTTGCTTTTTAGCAGGTCGAACATGACCTTCAAAACTCCTTAGGACACGCTGATCTCCTGCGAGGCTGAATCAGACTCAGGCTGGCAGGGTCTCCCGCGGTCGCCTGCATGTGTATGGCTCGGGGTTGTGAAGCTATAGTTGACAAAACAATAACAAAAACA
>NW_027885704.1:0-244 GCF_054177405.1 Leptonychotes weddellii | reverse complement strand
TTATTTTGTAATTTCTTTGAAGATTTATTTATTTATTTATTTTAGAGAGAGAGAGAGAGAAAGCGCACACAGGGGAAGGAGTAGAAAGAGAGAAGCAGGCTCCCCGCTGAGCATGGAATCCCACACGGGACTCCATCTCAGGACCCAGAGATCATGACCTGAGCCAAAATCAAGAGTCAGATGCTTAATCAACTAAGACACCTAGGTGCCCCATAAGTTGGTTCTTTCAAAGACTGATATAATT
>NW_027885703.1:0-244 GCF_054177405.1 Leptonychotes weddellii | reverse complement strand
GTGCTTGTAAAGAGGTAAGGCAGAATCTCTCCCTTCAGTCTTATCCGAAATGACACTTAGGGACTCTGCAGAGGAGACAGGAGGATCAGGGATGAGGCTCCAGTCTCCTGGGTTCGAAGAGTCATCTCCTGGTCAGTAATTCCCTCTGCCCAGGAATTCTTTTTGGCAGGGCCAGCACCTGGCTCTGGGGGCAGAAGCAGGGACAGCCCACTGCGGAGCACCACCACACCCATTTCCTTGGACC
>NW_027885702.1:0-244 GCF_054177405.1 Leptonychotes weddellii | reverse complement strand
TTAACGGGATTTCCATGCGGACTCACAGCGGGAGATTCGTCCTCTCCACACCCCTGCTAGAATGCTTGTTCAGTCCCCAGTGTTCCCTGCTGATAGGACATCCCCTGCAACTGTGATGTGAATTGAATGTGCAAATAAGCATCCAGAAATCCTGGAACCCTTCCTGTAGCCTTAACTAGAGGGGATTTTTTTTTTTTTTGCAATTCCTAAACTTCTATTTTTCTTTCTTCTTTTTCTTTCTTTC
>NW_027885701.1:0-244 GCF_054177405.1 Leptonychotes weddellii | reverse complement strand
GTATTGAGGAAGGCACGTGCTGTGATGAGCATTGGGTGTAGAGCGTAACTAATGAGGTGCCATGTCACAGTTTCCCACCAAGACTAACAGAAATCTCCTGTTCTCCGAGGCTACGGAATGAGCCACAGGTTAGGTGGTTGGAGACAAATGTGTTGAAAGAAATGTGACAGTATTGCAGGGGTGTTTCCACATGGGCCTTCAAGAGGTGAGGACTGATGTAGAAAAAGACGTTAGGGTTCGAGGC
>NW_027885700.1:0-244 GCF_054177405.1 Leptonychotes weddellii | reverse complement strand
GCTGCTTGGACCAACCTCCCAGGACTCGCAGAGCCCAGCGCAATTCAAACTGAAAGAACAAAATGAAGACAATCTATATTTCTAAAACATTTATTTTTAGATGGAGAAAGGACTGATTATTGAAAAAATTTTTACTCTTACTCAGGATTGATGCATGGGTGTGGTTGTCTGCCACTTTCTATATTGGTGGGTCAGGCTGCTGGTCCAGTGCACCTACATGCCGCCCCAACTTCTAAGAGATCTT
>NW_027885699.1:0-244 GCF_054177405.1 Leptonychotes weddellii | reverse complement strand
TTCCTCTTCCTCTATATTTGGAAAAATGAATGGATTTTTGGGATTAAAGAACTTGGCATAGTGATAACAGCTTGCGAGGGGTCAGTTTTCCTGGGAATGTCTTCTCATGCCTTTTGTCTCTCTCCCTTCCTTACGTCATTCAATTATTTGCTCCTTTATTACTTACAGTGTTGACTTGTGTGTATTCTGTGACAGGCACCGTGCTAGGCATTAAGGATAAAATACACAAACGAACCACAGTCCC
>NW_027885698.1:0-244 GCF_054177405.1 Leptonychotes weddellii | reverse complement strand
CCAGGACCCTGGGATCATGACCTGAGCCGAAGGCAGACGCTTAATGACTGAGCCACCCAGGCGCCCCATCACATTTCATTTTTTAATGCCATGATAATCTGCTAGAAGTCTAATTTTTTTGGAGCTGAAAAGGATTAGCTTTATTATAGAAAAAAATCTAAAACACAAAAGAAAGGGTGGCATTAAGTAACCTTTTCTTTCTATGTTGAACATGTTTTGTTCAAGGCATTTTGAACTACTATTT
>NW_027885697.1:0-244 GCF_054177405.1 Leptonychotes weddellii | reverse complement strand
TTTTTCATCCAATCTTGATAATTGAGTGAATATTCTTCCTTTTTGAAAAAAAAATATATATAGGTAGTATATTTAGAATCTAAAGAGGCAGTATCTATTTTTGCTGTGAGGGTAGAGCATATTTTCAAACCTACATTAAATCATTGACTTTTTCATTTTTTTCCCAGTATATTATTTCATTCCATTGATGTCAGTATATTGAAATACAATTGATTTTTTAAATTTTATTTTATTATGTTATGTT
>NW_027885696.1:0-244 GCF_054177405.1 Leptonychotes weddellii | reverse complement strand
CTGCCTTTGGCTCAGGTCATGATCCTGGAGTCCCTGGATCGAGTCCCGCATTGGGCTCCCTGCTCGGCAGGGAGTCTGCTTCTCCCTCTGACCCTCCCTCCTCTCATGTGCTCTCTCTCATTCTCTCTCTCAAATAAATAAAATCTTTAAAAAATACGTATTTTTTAGACACCCAGAATAAAAACCAGCCAAAATGTCTCATACAACACTTGAGAAACCACTTACCAATTATATACTCAATAAT
>NW_027885695.1:0-244 GCF_054177405.1 Leptonychotes weddellii | reverse complement strand
GTCTTCCCAAAGCTGCCAGCCCAGCCCGGCCATCAGACCAGCTGCGAGCAGGGCTGCACCGACCAGGGGTGTGCTGGAGGGGCGAGAGAGGGACGGGGCTCCTCCCCGTCCCGACAGACGGCTCAGCCATCGCTGGCCCTCCCTGCTGAAGCACTCAGTGACGGGGGATCCAAGAGAGGAGTCGTGGATTAGCATAACCCCCCCCCCCCGCAAGATGGGAGTGCCACCGAAGACGCAGCATGAC
>NW_027885694.1:0-1640 GCF_054177405.1 Leptonychotes weddellii | reverse complement strand
GCCCCCATAAGAGACTCTTAATCATAGGAAACAAACTGAGGGTTGCTGGAGGGGAGGCGGGGTGGGAGGATGGGGTAACTGGGTGAAGGGCATTAAGGAGGGCACATGATGTAATGAACACTGGGTGTTATATATAACTGATGAATCACTGAACTCTACCTCTGAAACTAATAATACACTAGATGTTAATTAATTGAATTTAAATTTTAAAAAAGAATGAAATAACTAATAAAATGGTAAAATAATTAGGGGAAAAAAAAAAAAGTTCCATCCCAGTTCCAGGTAAGGAAAACCGAGGCCATGGCTTGGCTGTCCTCTTGAAAAGGGGTAAAACTATCTTTTATTCTTAACTAATGTGTTTAAAGGAGTGGGAATGATACTCAACATTAATTTCTTACAGAATACCCTATTCTCATGTTATTCCTAGATTACTGAATTTATTTTAGAAACAAGTTTGAGATTTTTTTCAACCTCTATTACAAGAATCATATAGATTTTCTGTTTTTCTAAGGAATTAATAAATTTCCCATTGTTGAACAATTTAGCCACTTTTTTATTCTTATAAGAAGTCCTACTTAGTTGTGATATATCATTCTTATAGTTTTGATTTGTAATTTTTGAAAAATATTTTTACTTTCATAATCTTATATGAGATTTAGAAAAGGCTATTTGGGGCAGTCTTTACTCAATTTGGTGTTATGCTAGGCTTAGAGAACAAGTAAAGGAATTTTATATCTATTCTGTGGCCTGAAACAATTTAAATAAAAGGTGGGGGGAAAATATCTGCCTTTTAAAGGTTATGTAGAACTCACTCAAAATGGTTTGGGACTGATGCCTTTTTTAAAGAGTAGATTTTTAAAAATTATGTTTTCAGTTTTTTCTATATAATTCTTTGGATTTTGCAAGTATTATCTGTGTCTTTGGCTGTGTTTTAATTCTTATTTCTGGTGTTATTTCTCTCTCTCCCTCCCTATCATCAGAATTACCAGAGGCTTGTGTATTTTATTGGGCTTTTCAAAGAACTAATTTTATTTTAATTAATCTAGCCTGCCTTTTGAGGTTATTTTCTATTTAATCTAGTTCTGTTTTTATCTTTTTAAATTTCTCCCGAATTTTTTTGTTTGGTTTTGTTGTTTTTCTCTCATCGTGAGGTGAAAGTTTAATGCATTTATTTTCTATCTTTTTTGTTTTCTTTTTTTTTTTTTAACATCATACTTAATATTTTACTTAAGAAATAAGACAAGATGTCCACTTTCACCATTCTTATTCAACATTGTGCTAAAGGTTCTAGTGAGGGCTATTAGGCAAGAAAAAGAAATGAAAAGCATCCAGATTGGACAGGAAGAGAAAACACTTTCTATTTTTAGTGACATGATCTTGTATATAGACAATTCTAAGGAATACAAACACAAAAGTTAAATGAGTTCAGCAAGTTTGCAGGATATAAAGTCAATATAGAAAATCAGATGTATTGCTATACACCAGCAATTAACAATCTTTTTTTTTTTATTCTTATGTTAATCCCCATACATTACATCATTAGTTCTAGATGAAGTGTTCCATGATTCATTGTTTGTGCATAACACCCAGTGCTCCATGCAGAATGTGCCCTCCTCAATACCCACCACCAGGCTAACCCA
>NW_027885693.1:0-244 GCF_054177405.1 Leptonychotes weddellii | reverse complement strand
GCGCCTGGGTGGCTCAGTTGGTTAAGCGACTGCCTTCGGCTCAGGTCATGATCCTGGAGTCCCGGGATCGAGTCCCGCATGGGGCTCCCTGCTCGGCAGGGAGTCTGCTTCTCCCTCTGACCCTCCTCCCTCTCATGCTCTCTGTCTCTCATTCTCTCTGTCTCAAATAAATAAATAAAATCTTTAAAAAAAAAAAAAGAATGGGATGAAAGAAACAATGTGTGCTATCAGTTGATTTTATGTG
>NW_027885692.1:0-244 GCF_054177405.1 Leptonychotes weddellii | reverse complement strand
GTGTTTTATTGAGGACTGGCCTTCACGTCGCACAATGAACATATCAACAAAAATTTGTGTTGCCCTAAGTTCTGCCTTTCATGTAAAGCGACATTCATTTACCAAGAGCTGTAATCAAGATTAAAAAAATCTTTGAGATTAAACTTGGAAACAGAAGGCTAAATGCAAGCAGAAATATAAACGATTCTGCAGGTCTTCTCCCCTTGCAGGTGAATTTAGCCTAACACTGATCTGCAGACATGAT
>NW_027885691.1:0-244 GCF_054177405.1 Leptonychotes weddellii | reverse complement strand
GAGCTTTTATTCTTGAGATAATTTTCCAAGAAATTAAATACCACTTTTTACCCTCAAGCCAAACCTTCTATTTTATATTTTTATTCTATTCAACATCAACAGTGAGGATTACACCCAAGTCTCTAAGTGGGCATAGGAACACCTTAAACAGATACAGCTTGACCTTTCAAAACTGTACCAGGACCAATAACACACATATTATTATACCAACAAAATTAAGCACAAGGAGCAACTTTTTTTTTTT
>NW_027885690.1:0-244 GCF_054177405.1 Leptonychotes weddellii | reverse complement strand
TGACCTGAGCCGAAGGCAGACGCTTAACGACTGAGCCACCCAGGTGCCCCAGTAAAAATAAAATCTTTAAAAAATAAAATAAAGCAAATATCTTGCAGAAAGTGGATAGCTGAATTATTCAGTTTTTATTTTAGAATAGTTAACACACAGTGTTAATTTCAGGTGTACAATATAGGGATTCAACAATTCTATACATTACTCAGTGCTCATCATGATTAGTGTACTCTTTAATCTTGATCACCTA
>NW_027885689.1:0-244 GCF_054177405.1 Leptonychotes weddellii | reverse complement strand
GCCTGGCACTTTCAGGAGAGCTCGAGGTAGGTTTTCTTATTTGAGCTCCGACGTTCTTCGGAGACGCACAGTTACTGCCCCTGTGTTACCATGAGGACGTGGAGACAGGCAGGGGGAAGCGGCCGAGCCGACGGGCTGACTCTCAGGCCACCTCGGCTAAGCCTGGGCTACTGAAGGCTGTTCTGCTCGCCGAATCCCCAGCAGTCTGACCATGGCGCCCAGCTAAAAACGTTATGCTCAGCTC
>NW_027885688.1:0-244 GCF_054177405.1 Leptonychotes weddellii | reverse complement strand
TTTATTTTAGAGGGGGAGAGAAAAATAGAGAATGTGAGCAGTGGAGGAGGGAGAGAGAGAATCTTAAGCAGACTCCCTGCTGAGCATGGAGCCTGACGCAGGGCTCAATCTCACCACCCAGAGATAATGACCTGAGCTGAAGTTGAGAGTTGGACACTTAACCGACTGAGCCACCCAAGCGCCCCAGAAAAAAAAAAAATAGTCTTTTTTTAAAATTTAATTTAATTTTATTATGTTAGTCACC
>NW_027885687.1:0-244 GCF_054177405.1 Leptonychotes weddellii | reverse complement strand
GGGTTTCCTCTCTTCAGGATTGCCGGGGGCAGAATCCGTATGGGTTCCGACACAGCACCTCTTTCAAGCAGTGACCATGAGCTTGGATCCCTGGATGCTCTCTCTTATGGAAAGGGAGTGTTTTGTGTGTGACGGTGCAGGAGGGCTCCCGCCCCAAGCCCCCGCACACCTGCACCTCTCAGGCCCGTTCCTGAGGAGCCGCCCGGGCAGTCAGCCCCTATGGGCACGTGTGGACCCCACTCTG
>NW_027885686.1:0-244 GCF_054177405.1 Leptonychotes weddellii | reverse complement strand
GGTGATGGTGGTGAGGATGGTGATGATGATGGTGATGGTGGTGATGATGATGGTGATGAAGATGGTGGTGATGATGATGATGGTGATGAGGGTGATGGTGGTGATGATGGTGATGAAGATGGTGGTGATGATCATGGTGATGAAGGTGGTGGTGGTGATGATGATGGTGATGAGGGTGATGGTGGTGAGGATGGTGATGATGATGGTGGTGATGATGGTAGTGATGGTGATGGTGGTGATGGTG
>NW_027885685.1:0-244 GCF_054177405.1 Leptonychotes weddellii | reverse complement strand
TTTAGGGTGCTTTTGAATTCTATGGTCCCTTATGATATATAGTCGTCACTGCTTACTGAAAATTTACCACATTTTTCAGTATGCAGGATTAGTTCATACAGAGTTTTATTATTTTATCCTCCATACATTTCTATCCATTGTGATGACACCTTAAATCCTGCTGTTTCAATCCTTCCTTTACCCAACGAAGGGAAATCCAGGACGATCTAGCCTCTAAGAACTGACTAAGCCTTGAACAGATTTA
>NW_027885684.1:0-244 GCF_054177405.1 Leptonychotes weddellii | reverse complement strand
GCATGGCAGGGACAGGGGAAGGGTGAGTGGGCGACAGTGCACGTCCCAGACCCAGGCAGAGGTTCACTGTCAACTTCGGCCTGAGCCTAGATTCCCAAAGTGCCAGGAGCCGTTATCCCTGAGAGGAGGGATTGTGGGTAGGACATTTTTGTCAGTTTGTTTGCCTATTTATTTTGTTGTGTTTATTTCTTTTTTTTTTCTTTATGCTTAATTGGAATTTTACGTTTTTCTACGACGACCGAGT
>NW_027885683.1:0-1640 GCF_054177405.1 Leptonychotes weddellii | reverse complement strand
AATAGGAAAATACTGATGGCAGAGAGATCAGAAAATAAGTTATTAAGGTCTTCGGGTCAGAGGTAAGGAATGCCTGTACTAAAGATTCTGGTGGGGGAAAGGAGAGCAAGGAATGGACGATAGTGATGTGTTGAAAGGTGGAATCCGTAATAGGCGATGACAGATCTGGATTCAGATAAATGTTTAAGTTTAGTAGAAGGAAGAGAAGGAATTTATACCCACTGACCTCTTCTTTTTACCTTCTGAAGTAGAAAGCAGAGGCATTTCCTGAGAATACGGAAGCAAAGATGGATTCATGGGCTCCAGGGTGGGGGAAAGGTGTGGGATGGGAGATGGGGGGGAACACATCTGAACCACATAAAAGAAATGCTATGTAGCTCTGACATGCAGATTTTCACAGTTTCCCTTGCTGCCAGGGCTTAAGACAGAAGCGAGTTGGTTGATCCAGGTTTGGGGATTTGCGGAGAATGTCAGAGAAGGCTCTGCCTGGCTAAGCAGATGTTCAGCATTTGTTGGATGAATAAGTGCACAGTTGAACACCACAGAAGAGGAGTTTATTAGGGATATCGTACAAGAAAATAAAAGTCTGGAAACAAGTAATTCCTCTCGTTTCCTAAGACATCTCTTATTTGGGAAAGTCTTCTGTGACCCCAAGTAGGTCCAGTACCACATTATATCTCAATGGCTCCAGTTCTCTTTGCAGCATTCTGCTTCGTATAATCAATAACAGATTGTTCATGACTGTTCATGTGATGTCTACTTCCCCACTAGCCTGTTGTCTCTGTTTTTTTGATCATTATATCCTAAATGCTGACACAATGAGAATATAATAAATCTGTAGTGCTCAATACATATTTTAACTGACAGAATGACATTTTTAAATATTTTGTTGCTTGGTGGTGTCTTGTAAGGTTTTGTGAGTTTGCTCTAGTTAGGAAGAAGACTAATAAATTAAATTACAAGTGGTTCTTTATTGGAATATAGGTTCT
Organism: Leptonychotes weddellii; assembly: GCF_054177405.1. Classification (NCBI taxonomy): domain Eukaryota; kingdom Metazoa; phylum Chordata; class Mammalia; order Carnivora; family Phocidae; genus Leptonychotes; species Leptonychotes weddellii. Next base: position 651 of record NW_027885683.1, on the reverse strand, counting down.
TTCTGGCTCATAGCAGCAGGAATTTGTGTATTTACTTCGGAATTGCATGGAAATCTCACAGTGTTTAGATATACAAATAAATATATCTAAAACTAGATTCTGGGTGCCTAGGTGGCTCAGTTGGTTAAGCAACTGCCTTCGATTCAGTTCATGATCCCGGGGTCCTGGGATCGAGTTCCACATTGGGCTCCCCCTGCTCAGCGGGGAGTCTGCTTCTCCCTCTCCCTCTGCCTGCCACTCCCCCGCTTGTTCTCTCTCTCCGTCAAATAAATAAATAAAATCTTAAAAAAAATAAAACTACCTTCTGGGTAACTTAAATCTAGCCTGCATAATTATTACAGTTATACTCGATGCTTTTTGTAGTTTCTTTCCCCACCCCCCTTATTACACATTGTATTATACTGTTTTAAACTGGGTAATGCCCGTAAGTGGCACATGGTATGTTTTATTATAGAAATGAATGCTTGCCTTAAGAACAGATGCTTTGGGGTTTGAAACAAAGAAGCATATATTTTGTTAGAGTACATCTGGTATCAGTTCTATTACTAAAAGTGAAAACATTAAAAAAATTTTTCAGGTATCAAATGTGTATAGTTTATGATATCTGATTTCTGAATTCTTATCATAGCATCTCCTATTAAAATCTAGAAG
>NW_027885682.1:0-244 GCF_054177405.1 Leptonychotes weddellii | reverse complement strand
CACCCTACCAGAGCTGGGCTGACAGATCAAAGTGGACATTAATCAGGAGGCTGCTGCCACGAATGCGCTCCAACGTGCACCAAGCCGCCGGGCCCTGCATAGTCCTGCTCTTCTTGTGCCTCCCCTGCCCAGTGAGTGCTGCTCCCTCCCCACGGCCGCCCCGGTCCCCACCGAGCACCCCAGCACCGACCGGCACGCCTGAGCGGTGGGCAGTGGCCACCGAGAGGGCAGTGGAAGGGCCGCT
>NW_027885681.1:0-244 GCF_054177405.1 Leptonychotes weddellii | reverse complement strand
CGCCGGCAGCCGGATGGTGTGTGTTGCTGGCAGGTCTGCCTTCCGCATCTGACTGTGGCCTCCTCGAGCACGGGAACATGACTGATCTTTCTCTCTGGGCCCAGAGCCCTGCACATGGCCTGGCGCTAGGTGGGGACATCTGCTGAGTCACTGGAAACCGACATCCCAGAGGACAGGACAGGGGGGCGCTTCCTGGTTGCTGTCCAACAGCCGCTGGGCCTTGAACCTCTCTCCAGCGTCTGTT
>NW_027885680.1:0-244 GCF_054177405.1 Leptonychotes weddellii | reverse complement strand
CTGTATTGTTGGCACTGAGAAGAAATGAGAGCGGGGTGCAAACACGAATCAAAGGCTGTATTTTATTACTGCCTACTTGGTAGAGAATGAAAGGCAGTAATCAAGAGAATCAATGCCACCATAAATACCCCATCATGGGAGGGAGAGCAAGATGGCTGAGGAGTAGGAGACCTAAATTTCATCTGGTCCCAGGAATTCAGCTAGATAGTATCAAACCATTCTGAACACCTACAAACTCAAAAGG
>NW_027885679.1:0-244 GCF_054177405.1 Leptonychotes weddellii | reverse complement strand
GGTCTTCTAGAAACCTCTGAACTCTGTACGTGGATGCTTCACACCACAGGTGTTTGTAATGCCTGTTTTAGCTCAGCATAATTACTGTTTTGTGAAAGTGTTCTTTTTCTTACATAAAGAAGGAATTACACCGTGATACACCACGCAAGGGCTGAATCAATTGACCAAGGCACAGAGGATTACTCGAGTACAACACAGGTCCCTAAGGCAGAGAATAGACTTTATGGACATCGCTTTGATTCTC
>NW_027885678.1:0-244 GCF_054177405.1 Leptonychotes weddellii | reverse complement strand
GGCAGTGGGGACAAGAGCACCAGAGCCTATGTGGCTCACTGGAGGGAACACAGGACCACAGGACCCCCCATGCTGAGCACCCCCTTTCTAGCAGCTGTGTGACCACCCCACAAGGGCTGCCCTGAGGTCCAGGGTCTCCGTGACCCCCCTCAGGAGGACAGCCAGCTCAGAGGGAAAGCCCCCATGAGCACATCGTCCCACCTGGTCCCAGCCACCTGCCGGGGGACAAAGTGTCCGACAGATC
>NW_027885677.1:0-244 GCF_054177405.1 Leptonychotes weddellii | reverse complement strand
TTTGTCCCATTATTGGCACCTAGAACAGAATTTTTTGCTAGACCCTATTCTAGAAGCTAATCTCATTTAACATGCCAATGGAAAGCAACTAAACACACACCTACATTTAGACCCTTTGAAGCCAAAAATATAGCCAGTAAGAGCTCACTAGTGACCACACCCTGAAGCAGATCTCACCACAGAGGAAACTAAAATCAATCTTGCTAGTAGGTCTGTTTAATTATAGTACAACGAGCAGCTTCTC
>NW_027885676.1:0-244 GCF_054177405.1 Leptonychotes weddellii | reverse complement strand
CCCTGAGCTGTGAGGTGGCCCAGGCCCAGACAGAGGTGACGTGGTACAAGGATGGGAAGAAGCTGAGTGCGAGCTCCAAAGTGCACGTGGAGGCCAAGGGCTGCAGCAGGCGGCTGGTGGTGCAGCAGGTGGGCAAGGCGGACGCTGGGGAGTACAGCTGTGAGGCCGGGGGCCAGAAGGTGTCCTTCCACCTGGATGTCGCAGGTCAGTAATTTGGGTTCAAACTCTAGCCTTGATCGAGGGG
>NW_027885675.1:0-244 GCF_054177405.1 Leptonychotes weddellii | reverse complement strand
TTTTTTTTTTTTATTCTTATGTTAATCCCCATACATTACATCATTAGTTTTAGATGAAGTGTTCCATGATTCATTGTTTGTGCATAACACCCAGTGCTCCATGCAGAATGTGCCCTCCTCAATACCCACCACCAGGCTAACCCATCCTCCCACCCCCCTTCCCTCTAGAACCCTGTTTGTTTTTCAGAGTCCATCGTCTCTCATGGTTCGTCTACCCCTCCGATTTCCCCCGCTTCATTCTTCC
>NW_027885674.1:0-244 GCF_054177405.1 Leptonychotes weddellii | reverse complement strand
AGCCTCAGTTGTCTGATAGATCCAAGAAGAATCACTGATTTTTACTTTGTCCACCTCTTTCTTTGTTGTAAGAATAGAAGTGATGACTTTCAAGCTCTTTGCTTGTCAGAGCTGGAGCCAGAAGTCCTAATGTATTTTTTTCCAGTTCTAGAATTCCAATTTGACTCTTTTAAGAGTTTTCATTTCTCTGATTAAATTCCACACATGTTAATTCATTCTATCTATATTTTCCTGTTATTTCTTT
>NW_027885673.1:0-244 GCF_054177405.1 Leptonychotes weddellii | reverse complement strand
GGCGCCTGGGTGGCTCAGTTGGTTGGGCGACTGCCTTCGGCTCAGGTCATGATCCTGGAGTCCCGGGATCGAGTCCCGCATCGGGCTCCCTGCTCGGCAGGAAGTCTGCTTCTCCCTCTGACCCTCCTCCCTCTCATGCTCTCTGTCTCTCATTCTCTCTGTCTCAAATAAATAAATAAAATCTTTAAAAAAAAAAAAAAGAGAGACAGGGAGGCCAGGAGGGAGGAACGGTGGTCTGTGCTCT
>NW_027885672.1:0-1640 GCF_054177405.1 Leptonychotes weddellii | reverse complement strand
TTAGCTGCACTTGTGGTGAGCAAAGTATAACCTATAGAGTTGTTGATTGACTATGTTGAAATTAATGTCACATCATGTGTCAATTGTACTCAAATAAAAATATATTTTTAAAAATCATTGAGAATATAGAATACTTGAACAACATTATCAACCAATTTGACCTAATTGACATTTATGAAACTTTCTAACCAACAACAGCAACACACACACTATTTTGAAGTATAAATGAAACAGGGAGCCCAACATGGCGCTAGATCCCAGGACCCTGGAATCAGGGCCTGAACTGAAGGCAAAGGCTTAACCGACTCAGCCACCTAGGTGCTCCCCTACTAGAGAACTTTTAAGAAGAAATAATAGTACTTTTACAAAAACTCAGAATACTGAAGAGGGTGGAACACGCATTCTATGAAACCATCATTACTTTAAAACCAAGACCAAATACACTGTAAGAAAAAAAATACTATAGTTCAGTATCCCTTTTGAATATAGATGCAAAGAAAATGTTTATCAAAATTTTGGAAGTAGAATCCAATAATACGTAAAAAAGATATTTTACCATGATCATTATTTTAGAAATGCAAATTTGGTTTCACATTTAAAATCATTTAATGTAATTAGCCATATTGAGAAACCAAAAAACAAAAACATAAAATTATCTCATAGATGCAGAAAAATGTTTGAAATTATCCAATATTTATTCATAATAAAGACTCATTAATTTAGGATGTAATCTGATATAAGGCATTGTGGTAAGGAGAATAATGTCCCTTTCCCCTAAATTGCTTATATGCTAAAGCTGCTAAAACTAAAAAAAAACTAATAAGTGAATTTAGAAAGTTTACAGGATCCAAGAGTAATATACAAAATCAATTGTATTTTTATACAGTGACAATGAAAAATCTGAATTAATTAACAAAATACATTTACAAAGGCTTTAAAATATAAAATGCTTAAGGATAAGTCTGACAAAATCATGTTTACATTTCAAAGTGGTAATAAACATTAAGAATTTGTTTATATTTCAAAGGATTATAAACTGGGGATCTTTATCTTCTCTTCCTAGGGTAGACTTGACTACAGAAAAATAAACTCATTCTCTATCTTCTTTTTCCCTCCCCTCCTCTTCCCTCCACCTCACTTCCCCTTCTGTCTCTCTCTGCACATCAATAAAAACCTGAACTTCATTCATATAAGAAAAAGAATTATAGCCCAGATCATCATATATTAGTTCTAATAATGCATAAATTGTAATAAGTATCTGTGATAAAATGAATTCAAGAGACAAATTTAATGTTAGAGACATGGCTAAAATATGATGAAAATTTTGTCTATTTTTTCAAGTTTTTATTAAGACCCTATTAAGATCTTGAACTTTTCTTGGAACCAGAAACATATCAGTGAAAAGGACATACTATTTGCAATTCAACATGTTTATATTAAAATGGCGAACATAGGCCAAGACAAACAAAACAAAACAAAACAAAACAAAACAAAACCTACAAGGCAATTAAAACTGTGGTGGATGCAACACTAGAGATTCACAGATGATATATGAGCAGCAGAATAAAACTGCTAGAAACAGAAATACAAAGTTATTTTATCTGTTAGATGTTAGATTTACCTTTCCAATCCCCACATCC
>NW_027885671.1:0-244 GCF_054177405.1 Leptonychotes weddellii | reverse complement strand
TCTAACACAACACTTGGAGTATGCCTCTCTCCTTTCAAAACTCAGCCAGGAGCTGGCAGTCTCTTTGCTGGTGAAGTTTAAATCCTGAGATCGGCATTCAAGGCCCCCCATCCCTCAAGGCTGACCCTGAGATGCCAACCTATCTCTCCAGACCTAGCACTCACTAAACTAAACTATTTGCTCTTCTGTGAATTCACCTAAAACTTTGGCACAGACACTTCCTAGCTCATTATCTTCCTTGTAC
>NW_027885670.1:0-244 GCF_054177405.1 Leptonychotes weddellii | reverse complement strand
TCAACAAATGGTGTTGGGAAAATTGGACAGCCACATGCAGAAGAATGAAACTGGACCATTTCCTTACACCACACACAAAAATAGACTCCAAATGGTTGAAAGACCTCAATGTGAGACAGGAGTCCATCAAAATCCTAAAGGAGAACACAGGCAGCAACCTCTTTGATCTCAGCCGCAGCAACTTCTTCCTAGAAACATCGCCAAAGGCAAGGGAAGCAAGGGCAAAAATGAACTATTGGCACTT
>NW_027885669.1:0-244 GCF_054177405.1 Leptonychotes weddellii | reverse complement strand
TTTGTTCTTCTCTCCCCCTAAGCAAAACTACTGCGCCACAATGCGGCCCTAACCAGGACAGTAGTCCACTTCTCCCAGAGGGATACCCCTGGTCTAAGAGTAGAGCTCTGAGTGGAGATGCTAGACCCTGGTCTTCTCAGTTAGCTCCTCCTGGCATGGAATATTTGCCCTATAAGTGAGCCTGGGCAGAAGCCCTTGAGTCTCAGTATCCTCAGCCTACTGCCCCTGGATTAGAGCTTCTTTT
>NW_027885668.1:0-244 GCF_054177405.1 Leptonychotes weddellii | reverse complement strand
ATAATAATAATTTTATAAGATTATATTAATTAGCACCTTTCCATTGACCCACTTTGTGAATGCTTAATACTTCATGATCTCATGGTCCTATAATAACTATTGTATTAGAAATGCTAGTAATTCAGGTCTATAAAGCAAATGAAAGGCTGTTATAGCTGTAATTTTGTTTCTTAAACTTGCCACTTTTTAAATGTAGACCTTAAACCTATGACTCAGTTGTCTACAATATTATGCTTTTATCATT
>NW_027885667.1:0-244 GCF_054177405.1 Leptonychotes weddellii | reverse complement strand
CCCCGCCCCGCCCGGAGTTAGACGGAGCTAGTGGAGGAGCTTTCTTCTCCCCTGGGGGATTAGGAATTTTGGGGTGCTCGAGGAGGGCCAACTGCTCGCGGAGGACCCGGGGAGCCTGGGCCAGACCTGCTGGCCCCAGCCTGATCCTGACTCCAGAATGTATTTCTGTAATAAGACTTTAATGTCCTTATGCATATTTCAGCCGCTCCCATAATGTTAAATCAAGTTATAATGAGACTGTCAT
>NW_027885666.1:0-244 GCF_054177405.1 Leptonychotes weddellii | reverse complement strand
AGCTGGTTGTGTCCGACTCTTGGTTTTGGCTCAGGTAGTGATCTAAGGGTCGTGATCTCAGAGTCTTGAGATCAAGCCCCACATCCTGCTCTGTGCTCATTGAGGAGACTGCTTAAGATTCTCGTTCCCTCTCCCTCTGCCCCTCCCTCTCTGCATGCCCCCTCTCTCTCAAAAAAAAAAAAATATATATATATATATACCTTTAAAAATAAAAATAAATTTAAAAAAATTTTTTTTAAGATTT
>NW_027885665.1:0-244 GCF_054177405.1 Leptonychotes weddellii | reverse complement strand
TGAAATGTATTTCACTGTCCTCACCATATGGAAAGGTCTTCATTTTGCTCAGTGCCAGAGTCTATGAGAGGAATTAAGGTGCCTGCAATGTGATACTTCATTGGGATTCCCAGAACTCTTGGGAGGGACTGGTGGGGGTAAGATGAAGCAGCTTTACGATGAACGCATAGGTGTATATATAGGAAAGGGTGACGGAGAAGGGGAAAGGAAGAATGAGGGACTATGTGTATATGATCATGAAATA
>NW_027885664.1:0-244 GCF_054177405.1 Leptonychotes weddellii | reverse complement strand
TAGAAATGAAAGGAAAATTTAAAGAACCCTGTACAGTCTGATGACAGTACATCAATAACAGAGAAGCATAATTAACTTTAAAATTCTTTCTACCTGAAGTCCAAAAAATAATAAAAAATGTTTTTCCAGAACTAAAGGACATAAATTTCCAGTTTGTAAGCATCCATGGAGTGGCCTTAAATTAAAACAAAAAAAAAAACCTATCTAGGCATATTATTATGAAATTTCAGGGGTTAAAAATAAT
>NW_027885663.1:0-244 GCF_054177405.1 Leptonychotes weddellii | reverse complement strand
TTTCTCTCTCGCTCACTCGCTAATAAATAAATGGATAAAATCTTTAAAAAAAAAAAAAAGACAGACATTACCAAGAATGCAGCAGGGATGAAGAAATGAAAAATATGAAAGAAAAGAGACTTAGTAAGTAGAATGAGAAGGTCAGACACATCTCTTAGGCATTCAAAAGGAAGAGAATAGAGAAAATGCAAGAGGTACAACATTTGAAGAGAAAGAACTTTCTCGGATTGATGAAGCATATTAA
>NW_027885662.1:0-244 GCF_054177405.1 Leptonychotes weddellii | reverse complement strand
ACTTGATAGGCCTTCAAATATACCAGCTTTCCTATCATTCTTCCTTGATTTTTTTTTTTTTAAAGATTTTATTTACTTATTTGAGAGAGAGAGAATGAGAGCACAAGAGGGAAGAGGGCAGAGGGAGAAGCAGACCCCCTGCTGAGCAGGGAGCCCAATGCGGGACTCGATCCCGGGACTCCAGGTCATGACCTGAGCCGAAGGCAGTCGCTTAACCAACTGAGCCACCCAGGCGCCCTATTTT
>NW_027885661.1:0-1640 GCF_054177405.1 Leptonychotes weddellii | reverse complement strand
AATAGGAAAATACTGATGGCAGAGAGATCAGAAAATAAGTTATTAAGGTCTTCGGGTCAGAGGTAAGGAATGCCTGTACTAAAGATTCTGGTGGGGGAAAGGAGAGCAAGGAATGGACGATAGTGATGTGTTGAAAGGTGGAATCCGTAATAGGCGATGACAGATCTGGATTCAGATAAATGTTTAAGTTTAGTAGAAGAAAGAGAAGGAATTTATACCCACTGACCTCTTCTTTTTACCTTCTGAAGTAGAAAGCAGAGGCATTTCCTGAGAATACGGAAGCAAAGATGGATTCATGGGCTCCAGGGTGGGGGAAAGGTGTGGGATGGGAGATGGGGGGGAACACATCTGAACCACATAAAAGAAATGCTATGTAGCTCTGACATGCAGATTTTCACAGTTTCCCTTGCTGCCAGGGCTTAAGACAGAAGCAAGTTGGTTGATCCAGGTTTGGGGATTTGCGGAGAATGTCAGAGAAGGCTCTGCCTGGCTAAGCAGATGTTCAGCATTTGTTGGATGAATAAGTGCACAGTTGAACACCACAGAAGAGGAGTTTATTAGGGATATCGTACAAGAAAATAAAAGTCTGGAAACAAGTAATTCCTCTCGTTTCCTAAGACATCTCTTATTTGGGAAAGTCTTCTGTGACCCCAAGTAGGTCCAGTACCACATTATATCTCAATGGCTCCAGTTCTCTTTGCAGCATTCTGCTTCGTATAATCAATAACAGATTGTTCATGACTGTTCATGTGATGTCTACTTCCCGACTAGCCTGTTGTCTCTGTTTTTTTGATCATTATATCCTAAATGCTGACACAATGAGAATATAATAAATCTGTAGTGCTCAATACATATTTTAACTGACAGAATGACATTTTTAAATATTTTGTTGCTTGGTGGTGTCTTGTAAGGTTTTGTGAGTTTGCTCTAGTTAGGAAGAAGACTAATAAATTAAATTACAAGTGGTTCTTTATTGGAATATAGGTTCTTTCTGGCTCATAGCAGCAGGAATTTGTGTATTTACTTCGGAATTGCATGGAAATCTCACAGTGTTTAGATATACAAATAAATATATCTAAAACTAGCTTCTGGGTGCCTAGGTGGCTCAGTTGGTTAAGCAACTGCCTTCGATTCAGTTCATGATCCTGGGGTCCTGGGATCGAGTTCCACATTGGGCTCCCCCTGCTCAGCGGGGAGTCTGCTTCTCCCTCTCCCTCTGCCTGCCACTCCCCCGCTTGTTCTCTCTCTCCGTCAAATAAATAAATAAAATCTTAAAAAAAATAAAACTACCTTCTGGGTAACTTAAATCTAGCCTGCATAATTATTACAGTTATACTCGATGCTTTTTGTAGTTTCTTTCCCCACCCCCCTTATTACACATTGTATTATACTGTTTTAAACTGGGTAATGCCCGTAAGTGGCACATGGTATGTTTTATTATAGAAATGAATGCTTGCCTTAAGAAGAGATGCTTTGGGGTTTGAAACAAAGAAGCATATATTTTGTTAGAGTACATCTGGTATCAGTTCTATTACTAAAAGTGAAAACATTAAAAAAATTTTTCAGGTATCAAATGTGTATAGTTTATGATATCTGATTTCTGAATTCTTATCATAGCATCTCCTATTAAAATCTAGAAG
>NW_027885660.1:0-244 GCF_054177405.1 Leptonychotes weddellii | reverse complement strand
TTTTATCTCATAATTATCTTAATAGTTAGAAAATCTTTGGGGACACCTGGGTGGCTCAGTCGGTTAAGCATCTGCCTTGGGCTCAGGTCATGATTCCAGGGTCCTGAGATTGAGTCCCACATCAGGCTCCTTGCTCAGCGGGGATCCTGCTCCTCCCTCTGCCTGCAGCTCCTCCTGCTTGTACTCTCTCTCTCTCTCTCTGGCAAATGAATAAATAAAATCTTTTTTAAAAAAAAAAGAAAAG
>NW_027885659.1:0-244 GCF_054177405.1 Leptonychotes weddellii | reverse complement strand
TCTCTCTCTCTCAAATAAGTAAATAAATATTTTTAAAAAGACCGGATAAGATAAGACCCCTGCCTTTGAGATCCTAGGAATATTCCCGTTCATCTTCTCTTTCCTGCTAGGCCTTCTGCCCTGGGTCCAAGAGCGTCCTTTCTTATCATGAATGAGTAGAGCTCAATTTGTAACATTTTCTCTGTTGGCACTCTCTACCCGGCCTGTCCTTGTAAGTTCTCAGTTCAGCGATGGTTTCCAGATA
>NW_027885658.1:0-244 GCF_054177405.1 Leptonychotes weddellii | reverse complement strand
TTTTTTCATGCTGGCAGCCAATTTTCTCTGAATTATTTATCTGTGGTGCGATTTTTGTAGTAAATAAAGTTTCCATATACACAAGGACATTTTCTGGGCCATCTGTTTGGTTTCACTGGTCTACTAGATTATACTTTGTCTATATCACAGCATTTTATGTACTGTAACTTTGTGAGTAATATTCCTACTTTGTGAGTATCTTCCTACTTTATTAAAAAATTTTTTGGCCCTTAGCTTTTTTATA
>NW_027885657.1:0-244 GCF_054177405.1 Leptonychotes weddellii | reverse complement strand
GCTATAACTGTAAGTTATAAAGTACTTTGTGCTTTAAGAACTGCGTGGAGTGATGGCTCCGGGGATCATTTTAGGAGGACACAACATCCAGTGTAGCTTCCCAAGGGGTGCCATTTGCCCATTATTAGAAAGGTGATCTGAGGGGCGCCTGGGTGGCTCAGCTGGTTAAGTGACTGCCTTCGGCTCAGGTCATGATCCTGGAGTCCCTGGATCGAGTCCCGCATCGGGCTCCCTGCTCGCCGGG
>NW_027885656.1:0-244 GCF_054177405.1 Leptonychotes weddellii | reverse complement strand
TTTTTTTTTTTTTTTTTAAAGATTTTATTTATTTATTTGACAGAGAGAGATAGCGAGAGCAGGAACACAAGCAGGGGGAGTGGGAGAGGGAGAAGCAGGCCTCACGCCGAGCAGGGAGCCCGATGTGGGGCTCGATCCCAGGACCCTGGGATCATGACCTGAACTGAAGGCAGACGCTTAACGACTGAGCCACCCAGGCGCCCCTTCACCTAATTCCTGATGCTTTGATATTATGTGCACCAAG
>NW_027885655.1:0-244 GCF_054177405.1 Leptonychotes weddellii | reverse complement strand
TCCACATCCCCGTGATGTGCTCTCCTGGTCAGTGTCACCTGGCCGCATCCTCTGGTACCTTCGTGCTGAGGGGGCTCAGGGCCCCGACGACCTCCCAGGGCCTCACCAGCCCTGTCTGCACACATCAACACCGCCCGTTGCTGAAACCATCTTTGGTCCCACTGTGCATTCCCAGTGGGGGCGGTGGGTTCTTGAGAGGGAGAAAATTCTTCTCTTTTTCCACGTAGCACAGACAGCCAGACAC
>NW_027885654.1:0-244 GCF_054177405.1 Leptonychotes weddellii | reverse complement strand
TGATCAGAGCTGCCATATTTTTAGTGTGCATTCTCCCTTATCTGAAAACAGATCTAGCTTAGCCAATGTACATAACTGTACTTGTCAGGGGTGGAATTCATACCCAGGGCTGTCTGGCTCCAAATCTAGATCTCCAAATGGCCATTCCCCTTGTTCTATTAGGTTGATGCTTCAGAACGATGAGGAACTTCCATGAGCACAATCCACTGATGCACTTCATTAGCTGTGAAATGAGTTCCCTGGT
>NW_027885653.1:0-244 GCF_054177405.1 Leptonychotes weddellii | reverse complement strand
TTTGGGGCAATTATGAATAAAGCTTCTATAACATCCATGTGCAGATTTTTGTGTGAACATAAATTTTCAGCTCCTTTGGGTAAATACCAAGGAGTGCAATTTCTGGATCATAGGGTAAGACTATGTTTAATTTTGTAAGAAAACACTAAATTGTCTTCCAAAGCAGCTGCTCTATTTTGCATTCCCACCAGCAATGAGTGAGGGTTTCTGTTGTCCCACATCCTCAGCCATATTTGATGGTATC
>NW_027885652.1:0-244 GCF_054177405.1 Leptonychotes weddellii | reverse complement strand
TTTGCAGATTGGCCCTGGGCCTCAGCCTTCTTCCCCCTACTCCTGCCCCCCCCACCAGACTGCGGGGTCCCCACCATCCATCCCGTGCTGAGTGGCCTGTCCAGGATTGTCAATGGGGAGGACGCTGTCCCGGGCTCCTGGCCCTGGCAGGTGTCCCTGCAGGGGAGGGGGGAATTCTGCCCCTGAGTGGAGGACACACGGGGGTATTGGCCCACCCAGGGCCAGGCTGGGGGCTGCTGGTGTC
>NW_027885651.1:0-244 GCF_054177405.1 Leptonychotes weddellii | reverse complement strand
GGAGAGGGAGAAGCAGACTCCCTGCTGAGCAGGGAGCCCGATGCAGGACTCGATCCCGGGACTCCAGGATCATGACCCGAGCCGAAGGCAGTTGCTTAACCAACTGAGCCACCCAGGCGCCCCCAGCACAGTGTTCTTAACGGGAGCCACAAGTTTCTAGTTACCTTTATAAAAACCAAACCTGAGTATAGATATAGGTGACTATCAGGTGAGCAAGTTCCTTTGCATAGCCATGCTGGAGCAG
>NW_027885650.1:0-1640 GCF_054177405.1 Leptonychotes weddellii | reverse complement strand
TCTTGACGATGACAGCTTTGTAATAGAGCTTGAAGTCCGGAATTGTGATGCCACCAGCTTTGCTTTTCTTTTTCGACATTCCTCTGGCTATTCGGGGTCTTTTCTGGTTCCATACAAATTTTAGGATTATTTGTTCCGTTTCTTTGAAAAAAGTGGATGGTATTTTGATAGGGATTGCATTAAGTGTGTAGATTGCTCTAGGTAGCATAGACATTTTCACAATATTTGTTCTTCCAGTCCATGAGTATGGAATGTTTTTCCATTTCTTTGTGTCTTCCTCAATTTCTTTCATGAGTATTCTATAGTTTTCTGAGTACAGATTCTTTGCCTCGTTGGTTAGATTTATTCCTAGGTATCTTATGGTTTTGGGTGCAACTGTAAATGGGATCGACTCCTTAATTTCTCTTTCTTCTGTCTTCTTGTTGGTGTATACAAATGCAACAGTTTTTTGTGTGTTGATTTTATATCTTGCCACTTTACTGAATTCCTGTATGAGTTCTAGCAGTTTTGGGGTGGAGTCTTTTGGGTTTTCCACATAAAGTATCATATCATCTGCAAAAAGTAAGAGTTTCATATCTTCTTTGCCAATTCAGATGCCTTTTATTTCTTTTTGTTGTCTGATTGCTGTGTTTAGGACTTCTGATGCTATGTTGAATAGCAGTGGTGACAGTGGACATCCCTGCTGTGTTCCTGACCTTAGGGGAAAAGCTCTCAATTATTCCCCATTGAGAATGATACTCACTGTGGGTTTTTCATAGATGGCTTTTATGATATTGAGGTATGTACCCTCTATCCCTACACTGTGAAGAGCTTTAATCAAGAAAGGATGCTGTACTTTGTCAAATGCTTTTTCTGCATATATTGAGAAGATCATATGGTTCTTGTTCTTTCTTTTCTTAATGTATTGTATCACATTGATTGATTTGCGGCTGTTGAACCAAACTTGCAGCCCAGGAATAAATCCCTCTTGGTCGTGGTGAATCATCCTTTTAATGTACTGTTGGACTCTATTGGCTAGTATTTTGGTGAGAATTTTTGCATCCATGTTCATCAGGGATAATGGCCTGTAATTCTCCTTTTTGATGGGGTCTTGTCTGGTTTTGGAATCAAGGTAATGCTGGCCTCATAGAATGAGTTTGGAAGTTTTCCTTCCATTTCTATTTTTTGGAGCAGTTTCAGAATAGGTATTAATTCTTCTTTAAAAATTTGGTAGAATTCCCCTGGGAAGCCATCTGGCCCTGGGCTCTTGTTTGTTGGGAGATTTTTGATTACTGCTTCAATTTCCTCAGTGGTTATGGGTCTGTTTGGGTTTTCTATTTCTTCCTGGTTCAGTTTTGCTAGTTTATACGTCTCTAGGAATGCATCCTTTTCTTCCAGATTATCTAATTTGCTGGCATATAGTTGCTCATAATATGCACTTATAATTGTTTGTATTTTTTTGATGTTGGTTGTGATCTCTCCTCTTTCATTCATGATTTTATTTATTTGGGTCCTTTCTCTTTTCTTTTTGATAAGTCTGGCCAGGGGTTTATCAATCTTATTAATTCTTTCAAAGAACCAGCTCCTGGTTTCGTTGATCTTTTCTACAGTTCTTTTGGTTTCTATTTCATTGATTTCTGCTCTGATCTTTATTATTTCTC
>NW_027885649.1:0-244 GCF_054177405.1 Leptonychotes weddellii | reverse complement strand
TTTACCCCAAAGATACAAATGTAGTGAACCGAAGGGGTACGTGCACCCCAATGTTTATAGCAGCAATGTCCACAATAGCCAAACTGTGGGAAGAGTCAACATGTCCATCAACAAATGAATGGATAAAGAAGATGTGGTATATATATACAATGGAACATTATGCAGCCATCAAACAAACCCAAAATCTTGCCATTTACAATAACATGGATGGAACTAGAGGATATTACGCTAAGCGAAATAAGTC
>NW_027885648.1:0-244 GCF_054177405.1 Leptonychotes weddellii | reverse complement strand
TAATTACTTTGAATGTAAATGGACTAAACACTCCAATCTAAAGACATAAGGAAATGGATTGGATAAAAAAGTAAGACCCATCTATATGCTGCCTACAGGACACTCATTTCAGACACCATTACAGACACATGCAGATTGAAAGGAAAATATATGTAGGGTTTTGTAGTCTAACAAGGATACTTATAATTAGGCTCAGTAGTGACTAGTAAATGATTCTTTCCTTTAAATAGTTTGTTCTTGATAC
>NW_027885647.1:0-244 GCF_054177405.1 Leptonychotes weddellii | reverse complement strand
AGCATTTTGGCAGCCATGTAGAAGTAGGCAAGTCACCTGTTTTCGCATCCTTAAAAAGTGCTGGTCGACGTGACTTCCCCAGGCTTCCTATGATTGTAGCACACGGGTATACCCTCCTTTCCTTAACTGGGCCCCTCTTTTTCTCATCCCCCTTCCTATTCAAAATATACACGGTGGCGGCATCAGATAAAAAGAAGATTCTTTTTTTAAATAGCTGCAGGAGGGGCTGGGCTCGCCTGTGAGT
>NW_027885646.1:0-244 GCF_054177405.1 Leptonychotes weddellii | reverse complement strand
TGATGCTTATCTTTTCTTTTCTTTTTTTAGAAAGAGAGGGAGAGAGTGTGTGGGGGGGAGGTGGGGGTGTCCAGAAAGGGATATAGAGAGAAGGAGAGAGAGAGAATCTTAAGTAGGCTCCAAGCCTAGGACAGAGCCTCACTCGGTGCTTGATTTCATGACCCTGACATCATGACCTGAGCCAAAATCAAGAGTCAGAGGCTTAATCAGCTGAGCCACTCAGGCGCCCTGGATTGATTCTTAT
>NW_027885645.1:0-244 GCF_054177405.1 Leptonychotes weddellii | reverse complement strand
CACAGGGTTCACATCTTGAGCACAGATTCCTACTGCCATGATCACTGCTGTGTGTGCCCAAGTTCCAGGCCAGGACCAGTAACAACATCTCAGAATTCTGACCTCCTGTCCCCTCAAAGTCACCTCTTGCGGCAGTGGGCTTTTAGAAGCTGCATGCAGCTCCTGGCAAGCCTCCTATGAAGACTTTGTAAATGTCAAAGAAGAACAAACAGATTTTCCCAAAGCAAACTGTTTTCCCCATTTT
>NW_027885644.1:0-244 GCF_054177405.1 Leptonychotes weddellii | reverse complement strand
TCTGTGAGGCCACAAAATTAAGGAGCATTAGCAAATGGGAGCATGATCAAAGGACAGTAATCAGGATGCTTAACACAGCAAAGACAAAGTGTTGGGAAATCTGCAGAGCACTGGAATATGCTCCGGACTCTCAGGCAGGGTGATCTAGGGAAAGACCATTAAACTGGGGAACATCCTAAGCTCTACTCGTGTCTCCTGCGTGACATGCTATGTGACCTTGGCTAATTTCATTCATCTAGCTGAT
>NW_027885643.1:0-244 GCF_054177405.1 Leptonychotes weddellii | reverse complement strand
GTCCATAGTCTCTCATGGTTCATCTCTCCCTCCAATTCCGCCCCCCATTTTCCCCTTCATTCTCCTAATGTCCTCCACGTTATTCCTTATGTTCCACAAATGACTTTCTCTGCTTGACTTATTTCGCTTAGCATAATCTCCTCCAGTCCCATCCATGTTGATGTAAAAGTTGGGTATTCATCTTTTCTGATGGCTGAGTAATATTCCATTGTATATATGGACCACATCTTTATCCATTCATCTG
>NW_027885642.1:0-244 GCF_054177405.1 Leptonychotes weddellii | reverse complement strand
GCGGAGAGGGTGGGGGACACTGACTGCGGAGCTGGGACAGTGATACGCGAGACGTCTGCTCTGCAGGGGAAGATGGGAGCTCCTCGTCACTCCAGACTGCTGCTGGGCCTCAGCAGGGCTCCCCAGCCAGGCAGACGCAGGCCCACGAATTCTGCCAGAAAAACCACGACCAAGTGCTGCTTTGTTCCCCACCTGAGTACTTCCTGCTCACTCGCTGCCCACACCCTGATCTCCTTCCCCGCTC
>NW_027885641.1:0-244 GCF_054177405.1 Leptonychotes weddellii | reverse complement strand
GACTAACATAACATAATAAAAAAATTATTAAAAATAAATAAATAGATGATGGGAGGGGCAAGATGGCAGGGGTGTAGGAGACCTAAATTTTGTCTGGTCACAGGAATTCAGCTAGATAGGGATCAAACCCTTCTGAACACCTACGAACTCAACAGGAGATCGAAGAAAAGAATAGCAGCAACTCTCTGAACAGAAAAGCGACCACTTTCTGGAAGATAGGATGTGCGGAGAAGTGAATCCGAGG
>NW_027885640.1:0-244 GCF_054177405.1 Leptonychotes weddellii | reverse complement strand
GTGGGGTCTCAGGAATTCAGCTGGATAGGGATCAAACCATTCTGCACACCTACAAATTCAACAGGAGATCAAAGAGAAGAATAGCAACAACTCTCTGAACAGATAAGCGACCACTTTCTGGAAGGTAGGACGTGTGGAGAAGTGAATCTGAAGCGATATTCGGGAGGATAGACGGCGGGGGAGGGGGACTCCGTCCACCACTTTTGGCAAGTGATACAGCCACGGAGCACAAAATTGGAACTTT
>NW_027885639.1:0-1640 GCF_054177405.1 Leptonychotes weddellii | reverse complement strand
AAATAAATAAATAAATAAAATAAAATGAACTGAAAATAACTTGCAGCACAGTTTGGACATAGAAAATAACTATTTTTTGGTAGAGTTACCCAACTTACGTTGTACCAATTTTTTTTGTCTGTATGTGTTTTCCTTCTAAGTGAAGAGTTTTCATTGAAGGGGAAAAAATGACCTTATAATTTATTAAGAGATGAAAATCTATACTAAGGAGGGGAGGAATGGCAGCAATGTGGCTTAGTGTTTAAAAGCCTGGGTGCTAGACCTAGATAGTCCTGAGTCTGAGCCCTGCCACCTGCAGGCTGAATGCTCTTGGTCAAGGTACTTAAAGGCACTCTCTGAACTTCACATGCCTCATCTTCAAATGCAACAGACTTCCTGATTTGGTAGTCATCAGGGCAGCTCACCAAGTATTTCTGGTCCTCTGTAACTGGAAATATGGAAAGGTCACACTTCCGGGCCTTGTGTGTCACGGGTGGATGGGAACATGTGATTAGTTCCGGTCCACGAGTTGTGTGGAGGTGAGGTGCATCATGTCCAGTCCAAACACTGAACTGCAGGATCAAGACCATCCAGAACCTTCTTTTCCCTTTGGCACAGCAACCAGCAATGTTGGGAGGGTGGCCTCTCTGTTGATCTGGATGACTGTGGCAGGCCACATCCCCACACACTGACCCATTTGATACACATTCATTCTGAGCTAAAACCAAACCGCTTTTCTTTTTTAACAGTGCTGGTAAATAGGGATTGATTATGACTGTAACTTCAGACAATAATGACTGATAGGCTACTTCATAAGCAGGTTGCAAGGAGTAAATGAAATAATGCTGTTAAGATGCCCATAAGTATTCAGTGAATACCTTTTTTTTTTTTTTGTAAGAAACAAGCATTTCTCCTAGACAGGTACAAAATGATTAAATGGTACTCCAGGGTACTTACTCCACTTGTAGATACATTTTTTTCTTCATACCTAATAAGGAAGAAACTTAACTGAACTAAAATATATATCAATAAAAAATCTTTTTCTTTCTTCCAAGGTTCCACTAAAGATTTGATGTTGGTGCTTGGGAACCTAAAGCAATTTAACTCCAAAAAAAAAACAGCTCTCCCTTTTGAGATTCAGCTTCAAACTAGAAAATTTCTCTGCAATACAGATATGTTACTTTATAATATAGCACAAAGCATGAATATAAATCAATTTATCAATTATGCATTACTGTGGTTCACAGTTAGATCATATGTTTCTTCTAAATAACTGATATTAGAAGTGAAATCAAATATCATCAGCCAAAACCATTTGGACACTCTGTTTCTTCATAAAAATCACACTCATTTAAAGGTAACTACTCGGGGAATGTTCTAAGAATTTGAACCAGTGTCCTTGTGTCATTTGGTAAATTTTGGTAAATTTCCAGTATACAATCTAGGATGGCCAACTAGTCCCATTTTGCCTGAGACTTTTCCAGTTTTAGCACCTAAAGTCCTGCAAACCTATGAAAGTACTCAGTCCCGGGGCGCCTGGGTGGCTCAGTCGTTAAGCGTCTGCCTTCGGCTCAGGTCATGGTCCCAGGGTCCCAGGGTCCCGGGATCGAGTCCCGCATCGGGCTCCCTGCTCAGCGGGAGGCCTGCTTCTCCCTCTCCCA
>NW_027885638.1:0-244 GCF_054177405.1 Leptonychotes weddellii | reverse complement strand
CTGCCTCTTGTCCCAGCATAATTATTAATAGCACCCCCTGAGAAATGTCTGGTTTAGACAATAAATTTTATGGTCACCCTAGTTTTGAGAGGTGCCTCATCAGTTTTATTCCCAGAAATTAAGTTCCTTGCTGTGCAAAACACATGCTACTTTTTTTATTTTACATTTTTAAAAATTTTATTAGGTTGTGTTAATCACCATACATTACATCATTAGTTTTTGATGTAGTGTTCCATGATTCATT
>NW_027885637.1:0-244 GCF_054177405.1 Leptonychotes weddellii | reverse complement strand
GCTCCCATCAAAAGAGTCAGTCTGGTGTGGAGACATTGATTGATCTAAGCAGATTACATCTGTCTGGAAAGAGGTAGTGGCACTTCTCTGAAATTGTATATCAGATGAAATTTCTCAGAGAAAACCAATAGAATAGAAAAGAAGCAAGGACTATACTGTAATAGGTACTGAGTATTTATATTAGTATTAGCAATAACTTATTCTCTTCCTTCCCTTCCATCCTCCCTCCTCCTTCTTTTATATT
>NW_027885636.1:0-244 GCF_054177405.1 Leptonychotes weddellii | reverse complement strand
TGATTAGAATTATATGGTAGTCAGTGAGTGTTGGGAAGACTCCAGCTGACCCACTGCATATGACCAGTACATACAGAAAGACATGTGTCTCCGCATCCAGAGGGGGTAGAGGTCAGGAAGGCATTCTCGTGACATTTAATTCAGAATTCAGACATTGTTTGCCCTTATTTATTACAGGACTAAGGCTTTATCCAGAAGGTAAAGTATGGCCTTTCATGTGGTTGTGATCTTATTGTTTTGCTTG
>NW_027885635.1:0-244 GCF_054177405.1 Leptonychotes weddellii | reverse complement strand
TCCTTCAGGGCAATCGTTTTCCTGCCTGTGTTCTCTCTCTTTCTGCCCAAAACAATGGCAGGCCATGTAGGTCGGACAAGGGGCCTGCAGGCATGGGGATCCCCACACAGAGCCGAGGACACACACCCTGGATGGCTGGGCTCACAGACGGGACCCAACGGAGGCGGGCACCTCCTAGAAAGTGGGGTCCCCCTAAACTGCCTCAAAGAGTGCGGTGAGGAGTGCCAAGCCCCACAGAGCCCCT
>NW_027885634.1:0-244 GCF_054177405.1 Leptonychotes weddellii | reverse complement strand
TCATGGTAGCAGGATGAGGAGGAAATAAAACAGCTGGGAGCATGATGCTGGAGCCAGATGCCTAATCTTGGGCTCCAGCACTTAGAATCAACGCATCAGTCTGGAACAGAGCCTGACACAAAGCAAATGCTAAACTAATGCCACTTATTACTAAATTTAGCCTTAAGTGTTTTACGGTTTTTGTCAACTATTGTGACTATACTATTTGCCCATTTTAATCTATAGATGCTTATTTCTAGAATTG
>NW_027885633.1:0-244 GCF_054177405.1 Leptonychotes weddellii | reverse complement strand
GCAGGGTTGGGGCTGGAGTCCCGAATTCTGACTGAGCGTCCTCTTCCCAGATGCGCACTTTCTGCACCATATCAATAGGGAAGAACGTTTAGACCTAGCAGTCAAAACTTTTTATTCCTTGTGACAGGTCTGGGAAAAGTGGTGATCACTGAGAGAGTGAGGCATGGGGGCCTTCTGGCCCCCCATTGTTGAGTCATGCCAGTGTAGGCTAGTCCATTTTGGGGGTACACTTTTGTCTCTCCGT
>NW_027885632.1:0-244 GCF_054177405.1 Leptonychotes weddellii | reverse complement strand
TGAGCCGAAGGCAGTCGCTTAACCAACTGAGCCACCCAGGCGCCCTGATTTTTTTTTTTTTAAAGATTTTATTTACTTATTTGAGAGAGAGAGAATGAGAGCACAAGAGGGAAGAGGGCAGAGGGAGAAGCAGACCCCCTGCTGAGCAGGGAGCCCAATGCGGGACTCGATCCCGGGACTCCAGGTCATGACCTGAGCCAAAGGCAGTCGCTTAACCGACTGAGCCACCCAGGCGCCCTATTTT
>NW_027885631.1:0-244 GCF_054177405.1 Leptonychotes weddellii | reverse complement strand
TCCTTCTTCCCCCTTCTCTTTCGCAAGTATACCTTTATAATCTATTCATTCTCCTAATTATCACTTTTTCTTATTCTCTCAAATATTTACATTCATACATATACAAACCTTCTGTGAGTTTATTCTCATAAAGCCCTGTTCTTATGCATAATACACTTTCAGAATTTGCAATTACCGTTTCCTACATGTACATTCATTTGATGTCAGGCTCCACCATATGCTGAAAGTGTCATAGAATCAGGAC
>NW_027885630.1:0-244 GCF_054177405.1 Leptonychotes weddellii | reverse complement strand
TAGCCCCATGAAGGGGCTGAGGGCCACTGCTGGCCCACTGGGGTCTTTTTTTTTTTTTTTTTTAAGATTTTATTTATTTATTCATGAGAGACAGAGAGAGAGAGAGAGGCAGAGGGAGAAGCAGGCTCCCAAGGAGCAGGGAGCCCGATGTGGGACTCGATCCCAGGACCCTGGGATCATGACCTGAGCCGAAGGCAGACGCTTAACCATCTGAGCCACCCAGGCGCCCCCCACTGGGGTCTTT
>NW_027885629.1:0-244 GCF_054177405.1 Leptonychotes weddellii | reverse complement strand
CCTGGTTGAGATCTTACCTTCCCCTGACCTCCAACAGGGAAGTATATTATCAAGTATTTGAATAAGGTTTCAACTTCTGTCCTGAAAGATCACACATTAATCCATAGTTTACATTAGGCCCTATGCCCCCCTTCTGAAGAGTATCCCTTATTCTAGAAGAATAAGGTGCCTATGTTTGCCATTTTAGGAGTAGAAACTTTTGAAATGTTCAGATGACATACTTCAGCAACTTTTTACCTTTCCT
>NW_027885628.1:0-1640 GCF_054177405.1 Leptonychotes weddellii | reverse complement strand
GATTTGTTTTTTGGGTGTTGAGTCTGAGAAGTTCTTTATAGATCTTGGATACCAGCCCTTTATCTGTTATGTCATTTGCAAATATCTTCTCCCATTCTGTAGGTTGCCTTTTAGTTTTGTTGACTGTTTCTTCTGCCATGCAGAAGCTTTTTATCTTGATGAAGTCCCAAAAGTTCATTTTTGCTTTTTATTCCCTTGCCTTTAGAGACGTGTCTTGCAAGAAGTTCTGTGGCTGAGGTCAAAGAGGTTACTGCCTGTATTCTCTTCTCTGATTTTGATGGATTCCCCTCTCACATTTAGATCTTTCATCCATTTTGAGTTTATCTTTGTGTATGGTGTGAGAGAATGGTCCAGTTTCATCCTTCTGCATGTGGCTGTCCAATTTTCCCATACCATTTATTGAAGAGACTGTCTTTTTTCCATTGGATATTCTCTCCTACTTTGTCGAAGATTAGTTGACCATAGAGATGAGGGTCCATTTCTGGGGTCTCTATTCTGTTCCATTGATCTATGTGTCTGTTTTGTTGCAATACCATGCTGTTTTGATGATCACAAATTTGTAATATAGCTTGAGGTCAGGCATTATGATGCCCCCAGCTTTGGTTTTCTTTTTCAGCTTTCCCTGGGATATTTGGGGTCTTTTCTGGTTCCATACAAATTTTAGGATTGTTTGTTCCAGCCCTGTGAAAAATGTCGATGGTATTTTGATAGGGATTGCTTTGAAAGTGTACATTGCTCTGGGTAGCATAGATATTTTAACAATGTTTATTCTTCCAAAAATACCTAAAGGACCTGTGGAAGGACTAGCAAATAAAGCCTAAACCAAGCAGGGAAGAGAAATAGTGAAGATTAGAGCAGAAATCAATGAAATAGAAACCAGAAGAACAGTAGAACAGATCAATGAAACTAGAAGCTGGTTCTTTGAAAGAATTCGTAAGATCAATAAACCTCTGGCCAGACTTATTCAAAAGAAAAAAGAAAGAACCCAAATTAATAAAATTATGAATGATAGGGGGGAGATCATGACTAACACCAAGGAAATACAGAGAATTTTAAGAACATATTATGAGCAACTGTATGTTGACAAATTAGGCAATCTGGAAGAAATGGATGCGTTCCTGGAAACTTAGAAACTACCAAAACTGAAATAGAAAGAAATAGGAAATCTGAACAGACCAATAATCAAGAAGGAAATTGAAACAGTAATCAAAAAGCTCCCCCCAAAACAAGAGTCCAGGGTAGATGGCTTCCCAGGGGAATTCTACCAAATATTTGAAGAAGAAATAATACCTATTCTCCTGAAGCTGTTTCCAAAAATAGAAATGGAAGGAAAACTTCCAAACTCATTCTATGAGGCCAGCATTACCTTGATGCCGAAACCAGACAAAGACCCCATCAAAAAGGAGAATTACAGACCAATATCCCTGATAAACATGGATACCAAAATACTCACCAAGATACTAGCCAATAGGATCCAACAGTACATTAAAAGGATTATTTACCATGACCAAGTGGAATTTATTCCTAGGCTGTAAGGGTGGTTCAAATTCTCAAATCAATCAATGTGATTGCTAGATCACATTAATAGAAGAAAAGACAAGAACCATATGATCCTCTCAATAGATGCAGAAAGAGCATTT
>NW_027885627.1:0-244 GCF_054177405.1 Leptonychotes weddellii | reverse complement strand
CCCTATCCTGCTGAATTCCTGAGAGGAGACGAAATCCAGGTCTCTTACTCCTCCGCCATCTTGCTCCCTTATTACTTGCATATTTATTAGTGGTTTTGATATATGGTTATCATTAGGTGTGTATATAACCTCTTCTGCAAATAGCATCTATATTAAGTTGATGGTTTAAGTTTGAACCCATTCTTTACTCCTCTCCTACCCATGTTTTAGGTATATGGTGTCATATTTTATAACCTTTTATTTT
>NW_027885625.1:0-244 GCF_054177405.1 Leptonychotes weddellii | reverse complement strand
GATTAACCCTAGAGAATGCCACCATCACCACCGAATTCCAGGCACGGGGCATGTGGGTGGAAAGTATATTTTAGGCCAGTGACTCATGCTAAGTTGCTTCCTCCAGTCCCTAAATGGGACTATTCAATGTCAAGCTATCTCAGGCTCGGGCTGACAAAAGCAGAGGGATAGGGAACCTAGTGTTGCTGTAAGCTGTGGGTCAGGATACATGAATATATACACTGCTTGTATAACTTGACCAAGT
>NW_027885624.1:0-244 GCF_054177405.1 Leptonychotes weddellii | reverse complement strand
GACTCGAGCTAGGCAGTCTGATGCCAAAATGGTAGTCCCTTCATGACGAGTGCTTTGGAGGGACAGACTCCTCTCAACTGTCCACGACACATCTGTTTGTCAGCGCCACCTGAATAGAAACAACCCAACCAAGAACCGAAGAGCATGCAAAATAATGTGCCCCCACATCCATGTAGAAAGCTCACATCCTTCACTGGATAGCCCCTCACTCCGAACCTATTGAGATCAGTGTATGTGTCGATCT
>NW_027885623.1:0-244 GCF_054177405.1 Leptonychotes weddellii | reverse complement strand
AAATCCATCTTTTTTGGTCACTTCATATTATTTAGTTACAAGGGTTTTTTTTGAGCATAGTTTACACAAATTTTCTTAAGCGGTTTGATTTTCATTGGTTGGTTCTTGATGTTGTCTGTAGAAAACTGAGAAATGTGTATTGCAGAATCACTGCTAAAGAAGTGCTCAGCTGATGAGTACTGTACTTGACAGGGATACATGAGCATGGAATATAATAACAGAGTGTGGACTAGCCCTTGGTTTT
>NW_027885622.1:0-244 GCF_054177405.1 Leptonychotes weddellii | reverse complement strand
CGATTTAGAAAACCATAACACTGGGGCGGCCTGGGTGGCTCAGGCTAAATGTCTGCCTTGGGCTTAGGTCATGATCCTGGAGTCCCGGGATCAAGCCCCTTACTGGGCTCCCTGCCTAGCAAGGAGCCTGCTTCTCCCTCTGCCCCTCACCCCGCTTGTGCTCTCTCTCTCTCTCAAATAAATAAAACCTTAAAAAAAATAATAATAACGCTAAAAAAAAGATGTGATGATAGTTATGCCAATG
>NW_027885621.1:0-244 GCF_054177405.1 Leptonychotes weddellii | reverse complement strand
GGGAATCGAAATGGGATGAAACGAGTAAAAGCACGGAGCATCAGGCGAGCGCCCAACAGACTCAGCCACTGTTGGTATCAAAGTCGCTTGACATGTTGAGGGGCCACCCACACCTCTGGCTTCGCCCTCTTCCCTCGCCAGTGACTTGGCATGCCTCTGCTTCAGAGGAGGGCACTGAGGCAGAGAGGAGTTAGTTAACAGGCCCTAGGGCAAACCCAGCTAGTTGACTACAGGGCTGGGATTC
>NW_027885620.1:0-244 GCF_054177405.1 Leptonychotes weddellii | reverse complement strand
GTTCCCTACCTTGTTTACCTGTCAAATCCCTTAAGACTCAGCTCTGGGAAGGCCTGCTCCCCCAAAGCCTGGGCTCTTTCTTCCTTGTTTCCATAGCACCCCATGATTTGCTCTGATATGATCCTCCCCCACTCGACTGTGAGCTTCTGGAGGGCCGGGGTGGGTCTAAAAGGGCAGAGGGGAGGATTTTTGGAGGGGTGAGGCTGAGCCTACTAGCTGGGGAGGTTTGGGCCTCTTTGGACTT
>NW_027885619.1:0-244 GCF_054177405.1 Leptonychotes weddellii | reverse complement strand
TCTTGTCCCCGGGGCCACTGAACAGGGCCCATTATCTGAGATCGACCCCACACCTACACACCTGCCTTGGCCAGAGCAGGTGCCAGGCCCCATGCACGACGAATCCGAAAACAGACCTTATCCCTGCCCTCCCAGGAGTTCCTGGCCAGAGCGCGGTCCCTCCAGCACAGTGTCTGCGCACGCACAGCTCACCTGCGCCAAGCAGGCAGCAGGGCTGGGACCGCCTGACCCCCCCACCTGGCAG
>NW_027885618.1:0-244 GCF_054177405.1 Leptonychotes weddellii | reverse complement strand
TGAAGTTGAAGTTAGAGAAAGTTCTTGGGACAGGTGTACTTTAAGAAATCTTGACATTGGTGAAACTTACTTGACCTGGTCTTCCTGCTGAGTTAAGAGATTGTTTTAATGTATCAATAACAAATTAATAATAGTGAACAAAAGGTTAATAATAAAAGTCATATAATAAAGAACTTTCTGGATTATTGAATACATCAAGGTAAGTTTCTAACTCCCCTTCTGCCCTAAAATATTTGCCCATGTT
>NW_027885617.1:0-1640 GCF_054177405.1 Leptonychotes weddellii | reverse complement strand
TGCTTCTCCCTCTCCCACTCGCCCTGCTTGTGTTCCCTCTCTCGCTGTGTCTCTCTCTGTCAAATAAATAAAATCTTTAAAAAAAAAAAAAGAAAGAAAGTTTTACACTTTAAAAGCTAACGGATCTAGCAAAGAAAGTGTTCTAGAGAAAACAATAGAAGATGCATTTGAGAAACACCCACCTCCTATTTCAGCTCTGCGAGGAATAGCAAAAGGCTGTCGCTGACGAGAGCCAAGATAAGTTGGCTGCTATCGTACCAGCTGACCTGCAAAGTGAACTATTGCAATTCCATCTCTATAAAAGAGAGATTTACTTTCTTCTTAGCTCCATACCCATAGAGAAATTACCACTAGAATCAATAAGGATTTTTTATTAATTCAGTTTTTTAGAATCCACTATGAACTCATTCGCCCACCTACAGATGAGGAGTTTTATGGAGCCCAGTTTGCCTCGAACAGGTCCCTGATGGGTGTCGGCTTCTGTGTATGATCTGTCCCCATGGAAATCCCACTGGAAGGAAGAATAAGAGAAGCGTCCCCAGGCCGGGAGGATTCTGTCCCCCAGGGGATTCAGGGAAAGCACCGGGGAACAATTGTTCCAAGTTTATTTCACTGACAATGAAAGATGCCCACAAGGAAATGAAGCACAAGATTCATTTATACAAAAATGAAAGTTATTTTTTTTTAAAGATTTTATTTATTTTTTTGATAGAGAGAGACACAGCGAGAGAGGGAACACAAGCAGGGGGAGTGGGAGAGGGAGAAGCAGGCTTCCCGCTGAGCAGGGAGCCCGATGCGGGGCTCGATCCCGGGACTCCAGGATCATGACCTGAGCCGAAGGCAGACTTTTAACGACTGAGCCACCCAGGCGCCCCAAAATGAAAGTTATTGACTGCTTTGCCTGTTCTCATGCTAAAACAGATGGAAATCACATGAAATACTAGAAGTGCCACCCCCACGGCCCTCAGGGTCACTACCAAAATGGAACAGTTCTGGGTCAGCCTAGGACTCCTGTGTGGCCTGAGGGCACATGTGTGGCTCTCTGACCCACAGAATCATAATCTCTGTGGACCATGGTTCTGCATTTTAAACAAACCCTTGGGTAGTTCTGATGGTTCACTGAGGTTCGTGAACCACGGGTGTGGTTGACCCCAGTGAAATGGTTCCATTTTGACCGCTTTCAACTACCATTTCCATAGATTCAGGCAAAGAATAGGGACAATGTGGTTTTTACCGTGATGCCCAAGGTAGCAAATAAAATTAAATGACTTCAGTGTATAGCTCATATTTGCTGCAGTCTTTTCTCAGAACAATCAATTATCCCTTCTAGTCGTATGGATCCGGTCTTTGACTTCTCAAAACATCTGAAAAGTTCAGATGTTATCATGTTAATTTCCCCAGAATACCATTCCTGCAAAGGAGGAATGGCTGACTTTTTTGGGTCACTCTTGGCGGGGTGCTTTCATTCTGCAGGTATATGCAGTCCACTTAACATCAGTGTTAAGTCATAATCAGGGCTCTGGATTATGACTCTGAACATCCCATGCTCATCTTCTATCAAAAAGCCTAGATGAAGGAAATGATCCTAACGGAATACATAAAGGACATGCAACTGATCACTTCCTAGACAATCTGAAAGT
>NW_027885616.1:0-244 GCF_054177405.1 Leptonychotes weddellii | reverse complement strand
TCTTTTTTTCCCTTTGCTTGTTTATTTTGTTTCTTAAATTCCACATGAGTGAAAGCATACGGTATTTGTCTTTCTCTGACTGACTTATTTTGCTCAGCATTATACCCTCTACCTCCATCCATGTTGCAAATGGCAAGATTCATCCTTTTTTTGGGGCTGAATAATATTCCAGTGTGTGTGTGTGTGTGTGTGTGTGTGTGTGTGTGTGTGTGTAGCACATCTTTTTTTTTTTTTATTCTTATGT
>NW_027885615.1:0-244 GCF_054177405.1 Leptonychotes weddellii | reverse complement strand
GAAATTAGCATGGAAGTCCCCCCAAGATCAGCATAGGATTCTCTTTCAATTCTGTCACGTTGGCTAAGAAGGCATCTCAGGGGGCTGCCTTCCTCTCCTTTCAGAAGGGTGACCCAAAGTTAAATTTGACTTTGAGAAAATGGGCATACTGAACACAAGTGGTATTGGGGTGGCCTTCGAACCTAAGGAGTTTGGGTCCAGTGAGAGGGCCATACATGCTTCTGCAATTCTCCAGGGGTTCTGT
>NW_027885614.1:0-244 GCF_054177405.1 Leptonychotes weddellii | reverse complement strand
TTCCCGACATTGTAATTACCATTTATTTTTATTTATTTTTTACAATTGTATGCAACTACCTATGGGAAATCAGCATTCTTTTTTTTAAAGATTTTATTTATTTGACAGAGAGACACAGCAAGAGAGGGAACACAAGCAGGGGGAGTGGGAGAGGGAGAAGCAGGCTTCCTGCTGAGCAGGGAGCCCAAAGGGGGGCTCAGTCTCAGGACCCTGGGATCATGACCTGAGCTGAAGGCAGACACTT
>NW_027885613.1:0-244 GCF_054177405.1 Leptonychotes weddellii | reverse complement strand
CCCGATGCGGGACTCGATCCAGGGACTCCAGGATCATAACCTGAGCCGAAAGCAGTCGCCTAACCAACTGAGCCACCCAGGTGCCCTCTCTCTCTCTTTTTTACAATAGAACCTAGGAATGTAAAATTTTTTATGTGAGCTATTCTGACATTAAAATATTGCCAACTCGGGGCGCCTGGGTGGCTCAGTTGGTTAAGCGACTGCCTTCGGCTCAGGTCATGATCCTGGAGTCCCGGGATTGAGT
>NW_027885612.1:0-244 GCF_054177405.1 Leptonychotes weddellii | reverse complement strand
ATCTTATTCTGAAATTTGGGACTCATACTGGAATCCTGATTCTTCTTTATTTCCCATATCCAGTTAGTCAGAAAGTTCTGTGGATTCTATTTCCCTTATTAATTCTCAGAATTCATGTCAAAATACATCTCAACTGTTATTTTGAGGTAATTTTTGTGTGTGGTATAAGATATGGTCCGGGGCACCTGGGTGGCTCAGTTGGTTAAGAATCTGCATTAGGCTCAGGTCATGATCTCAGGGTGTT
>NW_027885611.1:0-244 GCF_054177405.1 Leptonychotes weddellii | reverse complement strand
CTCCCTCTGCGCTTTGTCCCGCCCCCCTGCTCGCACGTGTGCACTCCCGTTCTCTCTCTCCAATAAATAAATAAATCTTTTTTTAAAAAAAATAAATAATGTATACAAACCAGCCAGGGCAGTGCATGGTGCACAGACGTGCTGGACGGCAGGTGTATTAGTGGCCCCTTCACACCCTCTTGGCAAGCTCTGACCTCCCTGCCACAGGGAAAGCCCTCCAGCAGCACCCCCACCTCTGTGTGTG
>NW_027885610.1:0-244 GCF_054177405.1 Leptonychotes weddellii | reverse complement strand
TTCCTCTTCCTCTATATTTGGAAAAATGAATGGATTTTTGGGATGAAAGAACTTGGCATAGTGATAACAGCTTGCGAGGGGTCAGTTTTCCTGGGAATGTCTTCTCATGCCTTTTGTCTCTCTCCCTTCCTTACGTCATTCAATTATTTGCTCCTTTATTACTTACAGTGTTGACTTGTGTGTATTCTGTGACAGGCACCGTGCTAGGCATTAAGGATAAAATACACAAACGAACCACAGTCCC
>NW_027885609.1:0-244 GCF_054177405.1 Leptonychotes weddellii | reverse complement strand
GTGTAAGGTGGTATCTCGGTGTGGTTTTGATTTGCATTTTCCTGATGATGAGTGATGTCCAGTACGTTTTCGTGTACCTGTTGGCCGTCTGTATGTCTTCTTTGGAAAAATGTCTGTTCAGCTTCTTTGCCCAACTTAAAAATGGGTTGTTGGATTTTACTGCTGTTGAGTTGTAGAATCTAAAAAAAAAAAAAAAAAAGCTGAACTCATAGTAACAGAGGGTAGAATGGTGGTTACCGGAGCC
>NW_027885608.1:0-244 GCF_054177405.1 Leptonychotes weddellii | reverse complement strand
TTTGGCCCAGTGTGTACAGAGTGTTGATTTCCCCAAAGTCAAAAGCTCCTGAATGTCCTTAGGATTGTCCAAATATAAAGAAATACCTGGTTCCTAGTGTGAATATTTCACTCCTTAAAAAATAAAACCCTTACCCTCAGGAGAGAGAGACAGACAGGGAACACCCTAGAAATAAGCAGACTTCTTTAGATCGGCCTACCCCAGATTCTTAGAGAGGGATCTGCAAAGTGGGAGTAGTCAGGAA
>NW_027885607.1:0-244 GCF_054177405.1 Leptonychotes weddellii | reverse complement strand
TATCAGTTTGGATCCCAGAGGAAAGATGACCTAGAGCCAATTGGTAACTTACCTTCAGTGGATATCTATGGTAAGCAAGAAATATATCTTTGTTGATATAAGCCACTGATATTTGCAGAGATGATTTGTTTCTGCCACACATAGCTTATTCTGATTAATACATATGTACCTACACATCACTGATGTTCTATTAAGTCTTCTGTGGTTCTTTATACTCTAAGAGTAAAAATAGAGTCCCTCATTT
>NW_027885606.1:0-1640 GCF_054177405.1 Leptonychotes weddellii | reverse complement strand
AACACTACATCAAAAACTAATGATGTAATGTATGGTGATTAACATAATAAAAAAAAGAGTACACCTATTGTGATGAGTACTGAGAAATGTATAGAATTGTTGAATCATTATATTGTACACCTGAAACTAATACAACACTGTATGGTAACTACACTTCAATAAAAAATAAATTTTAATTTTAAAATTAAAAAAAAAAATGCTCCAAGAACCTGGTCCTTAGTCTTTTCCAAAAACATAATAGAGAGTGCTTTGCTTGTATGTGTGTGTAGCCTGATTCCCACAGATAGGAAGCAGTAGACACCTACCTGTCAAGAATTCAGATGGAGCACTTCTGCTGCTCTAGACCTCAGGATGATGGAAAGCCCCAGATGGCTGCAGCCTGAGCTGGTCCTTAGACATCATCTTCTTACTCATCAGGCTCACAGAGAATTGTGTTACCCAGAGTTATAGAACAGAGTTAGCAGTGAAACGGGGAGGCAGCTCCAAGTTCCACCTTGCAGGCCTCCTATTCTTTCTGCTCCACTCTGCTACCACTCAGACATGAACTCTCTGAAATCAAGGCACTCGTAACTGAATAGATCTTAAATCTAGAATCTGTGGCTGAGCTCTTTGTCTCTCTCAAGATCCTTACCCATGTCAAGATTTGCTCTGGAACTCGGGACAATCACAAGGCAGAACAAGGAGGCAGAAGTCTTGAAAGTTTGAGAGATAAATGCTGAGCTCATTCAGATGTGTTTTAAAATGGGAATGAAATGTAATAAAAGTCAGCTTCTAAGGTCACAGTATCATTAGGAAAACACAAGAGTGAAAGAGATCTCCCCAGAAGTTGGTAAGACACCAAAAAGTAGCAGGCAACCTCACAAGGGAGCAGAACTCAAGAACTGACACTGCCAAAGCTGGACCAGAAGAAGAGAAAGGGCAAACCATCAGTGCTGGAGAAAGTCCAGCCTAACTGAAGCTGAGCCATCCACAGCTTGGGGTAAGCCACTTGATTTATTCATGGAGACACATGAGGGCTCTAATATTGTGGGTATTAGTTTAGTTCTCGGCACTCAGTTATCTGTTCAGCCCTCTGAGGGTTAGACAAGGCTACCGTGACTATCCTCTCTGTTAAAAGCAGCTTTGAGAAGGAACAGGATGTGCTGGGTAACTCAGCTGGAAGCCTAGAGACATAATTGCCAAACCACGGGGTTGGACCTGGGCTGGATTCGGGGCCATTACTTAATTTCACACCCTCAGTTCAAGATTCCCGCTCTAAGACTCAATGTGTAAGAGCACGCAGTCATGACGGGGTTCAGAAGAAGGTAACGGTCATCTTCCGGATAAACTGAATATGCTTGCGGGGTACACTTTAAGATGCAAATACTTCCTAAGACACTGAGTAATAAACAGGTGTGTCTGATTTGGAGCGTGGCAAGAAAGGATGAATCTGGAATCACATGATGCCAGTTCCCACTCCACTTGAACCACTTCCGACCCGAGTGGCTTTCTTTGAGCATGCTCCTTGACAACCTCGTGTCCCCGACCTGTGCAACATGCATTTTATCCCAGAGATGCTTGGAGATACTGACTGAAAATGGTTTGTCAAATATTAGCACATCAAATCAAGATAAGGTCTTGCTTCTAATTTGCTGCTCGGT
>NW_027885605.1:0-244 GCF_054177405.1 Leptonychotes weddellii | reverse complement strand
AAGATCAGCAAGAACAGTCAGCCAAGACCAAGTTTACTGATCAATGAGAACTACAGAACTCCAGGGCTAAAGGAATACAGCACTAGAATTCATGGTTTCTTTCCCATGATTCTTTAGTCATTCAAAGTTGATTTTAAAAATTTTCTTTATTTTTTTCTTTTTCTATTTTTTTAGTTGAATTTTTCTTCATTCCTTTTTCAACCAACATCTTATCAATTCCATTTTTAAAATCTTTTTTAATTTT
>NW_027885604.1:0-244 GCF_054177405.1 Leptonychotes weddellii | reverse complement strand
CTTGTAATTGATTTCTAGTTTCATACCATTGTGATCAGAAAAGATGCTCGATAGGATTTCAATCTTCCTGAATTTATTGAGACTTGTTTTATAGCCTAACATAATCTATCCTGGAGAATGTTCCGTGTGCACTTGAGAAGTATTCTGCTGTTTTTGGATGGAATGTTCTATATATATATATGTTAAGTCCATCTGGTCTAGTGTGTCATTTAAAGCCAATGTTTCCGTACTGATTTTCTGTCTG
>NW_027885603.1:0-244 GCF_054177405.1 Leptonychotes weddellii | reverse complement strand
TTTTTTTTTTTTTAAGATTTTATTTATTTATTTGACAGAGAGAGAATGAGAGAGAGAGCACATGAGAGTGGGGAGGGTCAGAGGGAGAAGCAGGCTCCCTGCCGAGCAGGGAGCCCGATGCGGGACTCGATCCAGGGACTCCAGGATCATGACCTGAGCCGAAGGCAGTCGCTTAACCAACTGAGCCACCCAGGCGCCCGTTCCTGAATGTTCTTTACCTTCTTCCGGCCATCTGCAGCAGTCT
>NW_027885602.1:0-244 GCF_054177405.1 Leptonychotes weddellii | reverse complement strand
GAACATAGTCTGAGACTCAAGGGAAACTCATTACAAAATGATTTGGGGGGGGGGGGGGCCTGGGTGGCTCAGATGGTTGAGCGTCTGCCTTCGGCTCAGGTCATGACCTGAGATCCTGGAATCGAGTCCCGCATCGGGCTCCCTGCTCCTTGGGGAACCTGCTTCTTCCTCTACCAGTCTCTCTCTCTCATGAATAAATAAATAAAATCTTTAAAAAAATGATTTTTGCCTAGAAGTGTCCAGG
>NW_027885601.1:0-244 GCF_054177405.1 Leptonychotes weddellii | reverse complement strand
TACATTCAGAAAACGTTCTTTATCCGTAATATAAAAATGAGGCTATTATTTTAGTTTATATATAACATGAATAAGGAGTGATGTTGTAACTGAGTGAAGCCTTATGGTTCCTTTTCCCACTCAAACAGATTCATACTCTAGGCCGTTTAATTTTTGAAATTGTTCAAATTTCACAGTTAATTCTCAAGTTAAAAAAAAAATACTGATGTGTTTCCTATTTTTTTTCCTGAGTATGTTTGTGTTG
>NW_027885600.1:0-244 GCF_054177405.1 Leptonychotes weddellii | reverse complement strand
GTCCGAGCTCATCACCAAGGCCGTCGCCGCCTCCAAGGAGCGCAACGGCGTGTCCCTGGCCGCGCTCAAGAAGGCGCTCGCGGCCGCCGGCTACGACGTGGAGAAGAACAACAGCCGCATCAAGCTGGGCCTCAAGAGCCTGGTGAGCAAGGGCACCCTGGTGCAGACCAAGGGCACCGGCGCCTCGGGCTCCTTCAAGTTCAACAAGAAGGCGGCTTCCGGGGAAGCCAAGCCCAAAGCCAAG
>NW_027885599.1:0-244 GCF_054177405.1 Leptonychotes weddellii | reverse complement strand
GTCCTTCCCTGGTAGCGTTTTGGCAAGAATTTTTGAAATACCGTATGCAAAGTTCGTTAATTCTTCTAATTGGCATCTTTTTAGTGCCTACTGACAAGCACTGTACAGGCATTGGGGAATCGACAGAGAACAAAATAGACAAGTAGCCTTGTTTTAATGGGGCTTATAGTTCAGAAAAACACTTGGCCCACAGTAGCCAGTCAATGACTATTGGCCATTAAGATGGCCCATTAGTGTGTGGGTG
>NW_027885598.1:0-244 GCF_054177405.1 Leptonychotes weddellii | reverse complement strand
TCCTTGCGGGAGCGCTGTCCGCCCCCCGCACTGCGCGGCGTCGCCCTCGCAAGCACGTTGCTTCCTTCGCCCACAGCCTTCTGACCCTCTGCTTCCCGGGCTCCAGCCGCGCTCCCGCCTCAGTCCCCGGAGCGCGCGGCACCGTCCCTCGGGGCTCTCCCCGCACAGTCCTCTCCTGCGCACCGCACCGAGGACCCGCGCTCCCCAACTCCGTTCGTCATCTTGCTCAGCCTCACCGAGGTAC
>NW_027885597.1:0-244 GCF_054177405.1 Leptonychotes weddellii | reverse complement strand
AGCCAGAGGGCTAGGTTCCAAGCTTGACTTTTACCAATTTGGTAATCCTGTGACAAGTCAGAAAATCACCCCTGACCTCATCTTTTTGTGTGTGAACCAGTAGGTTATGTTAGACCATATCTGACTTTCTCTTAAAATTCTCAGTTCTAAAAGACTGACTTATTTTTAGTATTTCAGTAAATACTTTGGAAGTGCTTTTGTAAAGCCTTCTTTTGTATTAAATAGTATTATAGCTAGCCGTGCT
>NW_027885596.1:0-244 GCF_054177405.1 Leptonychotes weddellii | reverse complement strand
TGTCTGATTCATCAAAGCTTTGGGGCCTGAGATGTCTGGATAGACGGAATCGTCTTTGATATCTTGCTTGCACATGTCCCTTAATTTCTTTCCTTTGTTATAGCTGTGAAGACACTGGCAGACCCCCTCCTCTCTCTCTCCTTCAGCTCCGTTGGCAAGGAGAATGCCAACCTCCTTCCCTTCTTTTAAGATTATTTATTTATTTATTTATTTGCGAGAGAGAATGAGAGACAGCACGAGAGGG
>NW_027885595.1:0-1640 GCF_054177405.1 Leptonychotes weddellii | reverse complement strand
GGCTGATGTCCGGGGGTGATGCTGGGGGCGATCGGGGGGAGATGCTGGGGGCTTGATGTCCCGGGCTGATGTCTGGGGGTGATGCTGGGGGCAGTGTTGGGGGCGATCGGGGGAAGATGCTGGGGGCTTGATGTCCGGGGGTGATGCTGGGGCGATGTTGGGGTGATTGGGGGTGATGTCCGGGGCACAAGGCGCCCCCGCCCGCCCCCGTGTGGCCATGCTAACTGCCCTCTCCTCGCCTGCAGCCTGCCTGTCTCGCTTCAACGCCCTCTCTCTGGTCTACCTGCTGTTCCTGCTGCTGCTGCCCTGGTTTCCGGGTCCCTGTCGGCACGGCATCCCAGGTAAGGGCTTGGGCACTGGCTCCTGCCGGGAGGGGGCACTCGGGGCCTCGGAGCTCTTTGTCCACGTGCTGGGACCGGCCCAGCACGCGGGGCGTGTGTGCACTCCGCAGAAGCCGGGGGCAGTTTAGCGGCCGGGGTGAAGGACGAGTGGCCTCAAGTTTCATGTTTCCCTTGCTGACCCTGGGCTAGTTTCAGCGTCTTGTTTCTGACTGCGTGTTATAGGGGCGTGCTGAAGGTAGTGGGGCTCATCAGATGGCTCCCCCTTGTCCCTGGGGCTTCCCGGGCACCGTGGGGTGGCCCGTCTCCCTGCGGGCTCCCTCTCCCATTCCCCACCCCTCTGCCTGGCGAGGCTCCGGCCAATCCCCTATTTCGGCCGCCATATCGCCACCCCCCGACCCCCACACCCTAAAGTCAGGCTCCTTCCGTGTTTGCTTGAGCTCCGTGGGGTTTCAATTTATCTGCAAGCACCTTGTTGTTCGGGTCGCTGGGCACGCCACGTGTCCGTCTGGGTCCTGAGCTCCTGGTGGGTGGGTGCTGTCTGAGTCTCCTGTGTGGCCAGACGAACAGATGTGGGGAAGCCCGTGGGGGGCTACACCCCCAGGAGGGTCTGAATGTGGGCTCGCGACATGGAGCCATCCAAGAGGGGCTGGGAGCAGGGAGGCCGTCTCAGGAGCCCCGGGCAGGAGGGGACAGGGCTGTGCCCTGCTCTGTGCCCCGTGGTGCAGGCATGCCCCCTGTGAATAGGTGCAGACCTGCGGCCAGGTGATACGGGGTCGGGTGGGGTCCAGACTTGCTGAAAGGACCCTTCACCTTGGGCTCCTGCCACCTGCTCGCTATGTGCTTCAGGGTCCATTTCCCCTCAGCTTTTTGGGGAGGGTAATGCTTGCCCCCAAAGGTTGCTCTGCCCTCCATAGGTGGGAAGGCCCCCTCGGTGTTGGAGGGGGAAGAGAGGTACCCAGGCTTAAACAGGGGTCCCTGAGAGAAGCTGGCTATCCGCAGTGCCTGGCAGAGGTGAATGAGAAAGCCCAGCAGGGCCGAGGACGAGGTTGGTCAGGACAGCTGAGGCCCCGCTGAGGGAGACAGGCCTGTAGACACTGCCTTCAGGAGAAGTCGGCTGCTTCGGGGCCTTGGGGGCGTCGGGGCCTCCTGTCACTCCTGCAGCATCCCCTCCTGCGCTCGGGCTGGAGGTCAGAAGACCGGCCAGGCCTCCTGGGCCAGGCTCACAGCATCACAGGGCTACTTCCTTCTGGAGGCTCCGGGGGAGCATCCGTTTCCTCGTCCTTCCGGGCTTCTCCAGGC
>NW_027885594.1:0-13042 GCF_054177405.1 Leptonychotes weddellii | reverse complement strand
GTATTAAGGAGGGCATGTACTGCATGGAGCACTGGGTGTTATACGAAAACAATGGATCGTGGATCACCACATCAAAAACCAATGATGTATTGTATGGTGACTAACATAACATAATAAAATTTAAAAAAAAGAAAAAGAAAACCCATAGTTAACATCATACTTAATGGTGAGTGATTGGTTGCTTTCCCTCTAAGATCAGGAACAAGACATGGATGTCTACTCTCATCATTGCTATTCAACATTGTACTAAATGTTCTAGCCAGGGCAATTTAGTCAAGAAAAAGATATAAAAGGCATCAATATTGAAAAGGAATGAGATCATGACCTGGGCTGAAATCCTGCAGACTTTCTAAACAGATTTGGCCAACTCTCGCCCATCAGGCTTGATTGGGTCCCAGGTGAGTCTAACCACCCTGCAGTCTATGGGCCCAGCTGTTTCTCAGGGGCATTCAAGGTTGAGACGTTCTGCTCTAAGTGGTAAATCGCTCTTTGTTCTGTTCTCTGAGATGATGGGAAATCATGAGCAATCTGATGATCAGCTTTTTCATAGTGTTTCGCAAACACCAGGGAAGCATGATACAACTCCGGAGCCTTTGTTCTGAAATGCAGAGCCCCAGTTGCAGCTACTTACAGGCAACAGGTATTCCTGGGCCAAGTCTGTGCCCCAGGATACTTTGCTGTCCACACTGGTTTCCGGGGGACGGTGGAGTGAGAGGTAACCTTGACTCTGGGTCATCAAGGGAACTTAGTACCATGATGTTCATACTCTTGGCATGCTCCATGCTGTCATATGGTATGGACTTGTCCCTGGAGTCCTGTGACAGATGGGGAACAGGGAGCTGGTGGGTGAGTGTTTAGGTCGTGAGGCCCTAGCCCAGGATGCCCCCCAGCCTACAGATGGGAACCCAAAGGGGAAAGTGCCAAGATCCCTTGGAATGCCTGGGGTATCTGCTTCTTCTGTCCACCTCGTTGAGCAGAGCCTCGGAGGACTGAGCATATTCAGGGCCTTGGAGCCCGTGGGCATCCGCTTCACCACACAGAATCCCCAGCTAGCCTGGAGAATGAGTCCCAGGGAGAAGGGCAGCTGAGCCAGACTGGGCCACTCCAATCTCAGTAAGGTGCACCGAACCCATGGCTGCCTATAAGAACTAACAGACTCCTTTATCTCTAAGTGTCCCTCATGTGCAGAAGGAATGCTGGGGAGAGGAGAGTGAAGAGAGTGACATATCCCAAGTCACCCAGCTGAGTTCCAAGCTGTCCCTTGGCTTTTGTCTCCATTATTCTGGGATCCCTCCAATCCCGGCCCCCAGGTAGAAAGAGAGGAAGTTTGTCTTACGCACTTCCAATTTTTAATTTCACGAGAGTCTGAGGAAGAGGAAGAGTCATGAGTATATGGACTGTGATAGTCCTTTGTCCCTCAAAGGGAATCAAGGTCAAGTTTCAAATTGTTTATAAGTCCTGGATCTGGTCCAGGTTATGAAGGATGCCCCGGGATGGTCAAGGAGCCTCAGTGCAGGAAGGAAAGGGGAGGGGTGATGAGTAGGAAGACAGGTTCCAGCTTCCTGAGGAAGCTGAGCACCCTCCCTGCCCCTTGCTCTGTTTTAGGGTCCCTTTCAAGCCCTGATCACAAATCAGAACTAAAGGATCATTTCGTTCCATTTCACATTTTATTTTTATTTTATTGGTTTGGGGGAAGGAAAGAAGTCAGGATGTCTCTTATCTCTCAAGTGGAATTGGGGTCCGGGTTCAAGTTTTCTTAAAGTTCAAGATCTGGATCATAATTAGAGGGGAGTCCATCAGTGCTGCTGGGGACTTTGCAGGTGTGAAAGGTAGGAAATGGGTATGAACTGGACCATGGGAGGTTCATGTTTGAGGCCTCATGTTATGGTTTCTAAGGATTCTCTGGGTAGATCACATGTCGGGGGGGTCCCAAAGCATCTCCCCAGATGGAAGGTGGGTGGCGGTCCAGGCCTGGATTCGGTACTGACGAGGTGGGAGGTCAGCTGCATCTGTACTGGGAGGACCTGAGAGAGAGAAAGGCATGTGGAGAACTCATGAGGACATCACCCACCCTCTCCCTGAATCTTTGCCTATGACCTAGCCATGCCCAGGGGCCATGTCCTCTCTAAGAAAGCCCAGGGGAAGAGTTCTTCAGGACCACTGCTCCATTGGAGGATAACCAGCTTCAATGGGACAAAATTGGTATATGCATTCATAAGACAACCCTAGCGGCCTTCTGGATACTGCAGAGAAAGCCGTACGAACATATCCTTGTGGAGATTCTTCTTGGGGTTGGAACTGGAGATGAACATTTTGGTCTTTTGACTTCAACTCCATTGGCTTCCATTATTGTCCTCCTCTCAATAATTGCCTTCATCTTCCTCCACTGGCAATGAAAGCTCTGGTTTCTTTGAAGTGCCTGGTTCTCCACCCTCCAGACATCATGATATCAGGCGGAGAGCCTCCCAGGTGTTCATATACTCACCCTATTCCCCCTGCTATCAAAGTCCCAGCAGCCTCCGGGGCCCTTCCTGTGCCCTGGTCCAGCTGCTATAATCCACCTCCTCAAAACCGCCCACAGCCATTCACCCTCCCTGTCTGGTTCGCATGCTGCGTCACTGTTGGACATGCAAAAGAAATCTCCCAGCCTACTCTTGTCCTCTGGCTTCTTCAGAGAAACCAGCACCTTTCCAGCCAGCAATGCAGGAAACTCCTCTCTGATACACTTGATCAACTCCTTGGCAGGACCCAGGCCCTCTGTCCATGTCCGTGGGCTTATCGTCCACTTTGTGCTTCTCCAGGGAGCTGTGCCGCCCCATCTTCATCTGTTGGTCCAGCTCTCGGCCTGGGTCTGGCTAGCTCCCTTTCCTGATGTCTGTCCTGTTCCTTGTCCTGGTGTCCTGGTCACAGAGGGCACATAATCTGCAATGCCTTTCAAATATGTTCATGTCCGACTTTGGAGGTTTCTTTTTTTCTACCACCTTTTGACCCTCCATCGTGATGTTTCCTGTGGCAGGGATGCCGCCTCGGGGAGGAGAGGATCTGGGTGAGTTTGCTGATGACCACGTCACTTGGTCAGTGTGGACTGGGCCTCCAAGGGGGGACAAGCCGCCTTGCTGTGGATGGGGCGGGAGGGATATCTGTGTGAGAATTGCTTCTCTGGGCCCATCACATGGACCATGTGGCCTGGTGGGACCACCTAACTGCTGTCTTGGGCGTGACTTCTGAGGAGTGCATGGTAAACACTGGCCCCCAGAAGTGTTTTAAATTCCCTCTTAATCTCAGGATCCTCATGTTTATGGGCTTCCTTCTATGGATTTTCCAACCATTTCTCTTCCTCTTGCTCTTTGCTAGAAATCAGAGCTTGGACCTTCTGAAGCAAAGAAATACAAACCTTTTCAAAAATTGTCAAGTCAATCTGATTCATGATACTTAACTGCACCACAGAACAAAGCCAATATTATTTAAAGGGATAGAAAATATCCAATACCTAACAATGTAAAATGCCTAATGCTGACCTCTGTCTAAAATGACCAGATGAGGGGTACCTGGGTGGGTCAGTCGGTTAAGCGTCTGCCTTCGGCTCAGGTCATGATCCCGGGGTCCTGGGATCGAGCTCCGCATCGGGCTCTCTGCTCAGCGGGAAGCCTGCTTCTCCCTCTCTCACTCCCCCTACTTGTGTTCCCTCTCCCACTGTGTTTCTCTCTGTCAAATAAATAAATCTTAAAAAAATAAAATAAAAATAATTACCAAATGCTGGGAGGCCTGGGTGGCTCAGTAGGTTGGGCGTCTGCCTTCGGCTCAGGTCATGATCCTGGGGTTCTGGGATCGAATCCTGAGTCATCGGGCTCTCTGCTCATCAGGGAGCCTGCTTCTCCCTCTCCCTCTGCCTGCCACTCTGCCTACTTGTTCTCTCTCTCTGTCAAATAAATAAATGAAATCTTAAAAAAAAAGATATTGTAAATCTCTTTCTCAAATAAAATAAAATCTTAAAAAAAGGAAAAAATTTACCAATTGCTGTTTAAAGAAGAAAAAAGAAAAAATAAATAAAATTACCAGGCATGATATTCACTACAAGCAGGAAAATTGCTCCAAAATGATAGAGAGGGTGAAATTAATAGAGAAGGACTTCGAAACAACTGTTATGAATAGCCTAGCTGTGGTCAAACACATGGGGAGAGTATGAACACAGGAGGTAACTAAAGAACATCAACAGGACCTATATGGAGCTTTGGAGGTGCAAAATGAGTGAGTCAGATGAAAAATCAAAGCAGACACACAGTCCCATTAAAATCAGGAGTTTTGAGGGGCCCCTGGGTGACTCAGTCATTAAGCATCTGCCTTCAGCTCAAGTCATGATCCCAGGGTCCTGGGATCAAGTCCCACATTGGGCTCCATGCTCAGCGGGGAGCCTGCTTCTCCCTCTCCCTCCGCCTGCCGCTCCCCCTGCTTGCACTCGCTCTCTGTCAAATAAATAAATAAAATCTTTAAAAGAAAAAGATTCATCCATGTTTTAAAAAAATCAGGAATTTTGAGGGGCGCCTGGGTGGTTCCGTTGGTTAAGCATCCAACTCTTGATTTTGGCTCAGCTCATGATCTCAGGGTCCTGAGATCAAGCCCTATATTGGGCTCCACGCTCAGTGTACAGCCTGCTTGAGATTCTCTCCCTCTACCCCTCCCCCTCCACCCATGCACACTCTCCCTCTAAAACAAAATCAGGAATTTTGAAGGACTGTCCCAGGAAATATTTCAGAAGCAACATCCACAGCATCATGAGCCCTGTACCCACAGTGCTGGGTGTCTGGTCCCCGCTTTGAGAAGTAGCTACCACCCAGCTCTGCCAAACGAGTGTAGTTAACACCTTCCATGACGCATGCTTTGAGGATTGAACAAGTTTAGAATTTGTAAAGGTCAGAGAGACATGCAGGGCTCCTCTTTTAATGGCTGTAAAAATGCTTATGGAAATGAAAGACAAAGAATCCAGCCATCGTCCCACAAACACACAGGAATGATGATCCTTGGATTGTCTTTTGACTTCAGGAGCTCAGCTGCCTGTCAGGATTCTGGACCCCACTCAGAATAAAACTCAAGTCTTGGCGACCATCCACCCCATTTCTCCCTGGTCCTTCAGATTTATGGCATCTATCTCAGGATGGTGTCTGAGGAGGCAGGGAAGGGGGCTTTACAAGGAGTGGTAACTTCTTAAGTCAGCTCAGGCTCAGGGTCTACTAGCTCAGGAGGAATCCTGAAAACATCACAGTCCTGGGGCGCCTGGCTGACTCAGTCAGAAAAGCATGTGACTCTTGATCTCAGGGTTGTATGTAGAGAGTACATAAAAAAAAAAAATCAATGAATCTTTAAAAAAGAAAACATCACATTCCCTTCATTTCCATAGACAGATTTCAGGCTTCCCTTTCCTCATGCCCAAATGACCAGGGAATCCCCTAATGAGATACTGAGCTTCTCATTCCAGGCCTGTCCTGTCCACCCCACCCTGACTGCCTAAGGGACCATTTAGACACAACCCTGACCATGTTACCCCCATCCCCTCCCCAGATGCTACTAACAACCAAGTTTCCCTCTCCAGCTTATCACCCTTGTTATGCAGCAGGAAGTCCAAGCTTCAGGATCCCCTTGGCCTCCATGCTCAATGGGACCCCACTCAGAGTAAACTCCCCCAGCATCACCCTCAATAGAACCCCTGTTCAGGGCCCCTCCCTTTGGGCCAATGGGGATCTTCCAGGATGTTTCCAGAGCAGAAATGGAGAAACGACTCCTAGATTCTTTTGATCACCATACTCACGGCTCTTCTCCAGCAGAAATGATTGCATCCTATCTTCTAACTATGTGTGCCATTAACTGTTTTGTTTTCCGATGTGGGAATGAACATAGACCAGGCACCGAGGGGGTTTCCATGAACAGCCGGCATGACATCTCACAGGGGATCCTGCTTAGATTTGCCTCCGTGTGCAGCCCACGGGTTCTGTGACTTCTCAGAAACTTCTTCATTCCTTATCCACCAACAACTTCAGGTCAAGCATGAATGTCCTCCTCATATCAATGCTCCAGTCACACTTAACTTCTCTGTTTTTCTGTCCTTGACTACCACTCTGTTTAACGGAATTTCCTGGTCAAAGCTAGCTCAGTCCCTGGTCTACAAATTCAGCAAACTCATGGATCTTTGCCTGCCAGTGAATTCAGTTGTATTCAGGTGCCCAGGCCTGATTCTGCAGTGGAACGAACCGGAAGGCATTTCAAAGGTGGATCCCTGTGGTTAAAAGTTAATTATCCTGGGCCGGGTCCCAGGCCTTGGTGTGGAGAGCTGCCTGGGGGAGTCTCAGCTGCAGCCTGGGCTGAGATCTGCTGCCTCCTAGACGAACATCATGCCCTTTGCCATGAGCCGCCCCTGAGTCCATGGTCCTTCCCACCTCCCAGGACTCCAGAGGGGCAGAGACTCTAGGAAAGCCTCAGGTGCTTCTAATGCACGATGCACAATGGGGCCGAGAAGCTCCTCTTAAGAAGGGTTGGATGGGCGGCTGCTTTGCGTTTTCTCTGAGGAAAAAGAACGCTCTCAGAGGTTCTTTGGGGCAGAAGACTCAGGCCTGATTAGGAAAGACTTTCTGAGATTTCAGATCTATTCCAGAGGAGCATGTGGATTTAGAGGAAGCTATGTCGCCATTTTTAGGGCTGCTTGTCTTCCTACGGATGAGGAAACATAGGTATTGAGTTCTAAGCCTTAGGAAAATTTTTCTAATTTAGGGGAAATTTTTTCAAGATTTCACTGTAAAAAAAAACAAAACAAAAAAAACACCCAACTATGACGTTTTTAGGGTGAACTTCTGAAACATGAAGGGCCCCTTCTTGGGGGTTAGAATATGAGGAGGAAAAGCAGTTACAGGTGAGGCGTGAGGAGACAGTGGGGGCTGCTGTGTGAAGGACTGTCTTCCCAGGTCAGAAACACGTGTGACCATGAGCCAGTGGTCATTTCTGATGTGGCAAGACAGTGACGGGGAAGGATTTTATTTCCAAAGGTAAAATGGAGTCTTCTGAGTGACAGAAGGAAAATTAAGAAGGATCAAGCATCCTGAAATAAGGGAATTTGGGCAAATAAGAAAAATGTGGGGGAGAATCTATGACAGTTTCTACCTAATGGTGTCCTAGGAAGCTGAAGTAGGTTCTCTCAAGAGGCTGGAGGTGAGTTGATTGTGGGGGTGAATGCATGCTGTGGTTCCCACTGTGTGGAGGCAGTTGGTGGGGAGGGGCGTGGTGGTGGGGAGGGAGTAGAGAGAGGGGATAGAGAACAGATTTCAGGAGGGTGTCAAGTCTCCCTGGGAAATCTGCCCTAATGAAGAGGCCACGTCCACTTTGAGGCCCAGACAGTGTCCCTCGAGGCCACTGCTGGGTCCCCCAGTTACTGAGGAGCAAATAGGAAAGAGAAGCAGGGGACATTCCAAAAAGGCCAGGACCTCTTTCTGATGGGTCGAGAGAACCTATGGGCTGATCTGGTTCAGAATTCTCTGGACACAATGGGCCGGGCTGGGCTTGAAGTCACTCCCTTAACAACCAGGACCTGGAAAATAGAGAAAACCCCGGAAACTGTGGACCTTCTATTAATAGCCCAGGATTCTCTGTGGGGCCTCTACATAAACACAGAGGCAAGACTCCCCACCCTGGCCCCTGACTTTTCCCCTTAAAGGTCAAGAGGAGTCTTGTAAAAAGGGAAGTGCATCTCATAATTTAGAGTTGGTTCTTTTTTTTTTTTTTTAAACCTTATTTGAGAGAGAGTGTGAGCAAGCACACGCACACAAGCAGGGGGAGTGGGAGAGGGAGAAGCAGGCTTCCCACCGAGCAGGGAGCCCGATGTGGGGCTCGATCCCAGGATCCTGGGATCATGACCTGAGCTGAAGGCAGATACTTAACCGACTGAGCCACCCAGGCGCCCCCAGGTTTGGTTTTTTTTATTCCTCGAGGAACTGGAGAGCTTTATGAAAGTCCCACCACTTGGGGCAGAGGACCTAAGCCTGACCTAGAACCTAGAGATGGACTCTAGAGGGGTGTGTGGATTTCATAATCTGCTCTTCAAATGTCTTTAGGGCTGTCTTCTAGGGGCCGTGTGACGAAAGGCTGGGCTCAGCTTCAAGCTTACAGAAAAATCATCAATATGTGGGAAATTGTTTCTATACTTCAGGGTAAAACAACGTTGTCAGTGAAATATAATGCAATTAAAAATACTTTCTGGGTAAATCGGAGCTTTTCAGCCAAACATTAGAAAGAGGAACTCTGTGTTAGTAACCTATAGGCAGAAGTCCTTGAAATGAATGAACATACTAGGTTTTCCTGGAGGAAGGTCTTCATGCATCAGAACTGTGAGTGCCTGGGTGAGCCCAGAACAGTTGCTGAGCTGCCATGGAAGTGACTGGAAGGGTTTCCAGAGGTAGAGCATCACCTCAGATTCCTCGATGACCTAAAGAAAATTTTAGGAGAGACCTGTCAGGAGGAAAGAGATTGGAGCAGAGAGAGAACACAAAGATCGCCGGAATGTTTGCGGCCATTTTAACCCACATGTGTGTTGAGAGGCTGAGTGTAGGTGAGATGGGGGCTGGGGACGGGGGCTCCGACACACAGTGACCACCTCTGTGCTAACCGGGAGCCCTGCCCTGCTCCCCCACTACAGACCCTCCAAGCCCGGTGGTATCTCTGCTGCCCCCTGGTGGCAGATGGCTCCTCCTGCAGGTCTCAGGGGAAAGTGGGGGACAAGGTGGCCCTGACGTCTGGGTCTTCCAGGTGAGAAGCTGGGTCAGAGCAGCATCCTGTTCAGTCCTGTCTTCTCGGATACTTCCTGAAATCTGAGGGCAGCAAACTGTCTCTGGAGGCCTCTGGGTGGCTGGGTTGGGGTGTGTCCAGCCTGCAGCCACATGACGAGACACCCTTTGTCAGACAAAAGAGGGAAACATGGGCTCTGGGCTACTGCTGTTTTTCTGTGCCCGGAAGGGGAGGACCTAGAGCCCAGGCTTCGTTGGGTTCAGGCACCAAGGCCTCCAATTGCATAAGACGGCGGAGGAGGGAGGAGTGGTGGCTGGGCCTGCGCCTGTCTCTGACTAATCTGTGGGGTGGATTGCCCACCCCCTCGGGTCCTGGCGGAGTCCTTCTGCCAGGGCTTTGACCCACAAGTCCACCCCCTGCCAATGTTTATTTTTGGAAATGTGGCCTTTCAAGGGCGCCCTCTAGCGACCAGTAAGCCACCTCGGTTCTAAAGCTTCCATTCTCCACGAAAGGCAATATTCATCGAAGGACAGCAATCCTCATTATTTCGACGAATCTTATTAGTAAAAGGAGCGTGAATTGTGTGTAATAAGTTTTTCAAGAGAAAGACTAGACTAAGTTGGGATCTACACTGGGAGAAAAAAATTCATAAACTTCTAAGAAAGTGGAGAAAGATATGACAGAGTGACCCTGTACACATATACTACACAGAAAATATTCCCCCAAGTCTGACTATTAAGAAACTTCAGCTCAGGGGCGCCTGGGTGGCCCAGGTGGTTAAGCGTCTGCCTTCGGCTCAGGTCATGATCCCAGGGTCCTGGGATGGAGCCCCACGTCTGGCTCCTGGCTCAGCCGGGAGCCTGCTTCTCCCTCTCCCACTCCCCCTGCTTGTGCTCGCTCTCTTTCTCTCTGTAACTCTCTGTCTCAAGTGAATAAAAAAAAATCTAAAAAAGAAACTTCAGGTCAATTTTAATAGGAGGGTGAGGTCCAGTACTGGTCATTAATAGACAATGCTGAGGCAGGGTGGTGGGGATTTGCCTTCAGAAGGGACTTGTTCACGTTCCTGTCACCGGGACTCTGGGCAAAGACAGAGACCAGGTACATGGGGCCATCGGCCTCTCCTCCCCAGAGCTGCCCTGTGGGCTGGGAGGGAACTTAAAAAGCTGGATAACCCCTTTGCTAGCTTTCTAAAGATCAAGAATGATTTCTCAAGCACTGGAGAGCCATCTCTGTGAAATGCAATCATGGAGGACGGTAGAGCCCCTTATTCCAGTCTCCCAGGAGGGAAGGAACGAACTTGGGCAGGTGCAAGGCTCTGAGTAACAAACCTACCTCTCGTAATAAAATACTAGAAATGTTTCCTTTGGGTAAAGGCAACTAGGAAACCAGTAGCAATCCCACTTGCCAGGTGAATTTAGGGTGAGCTCGGTGTGATGAACGGCATGGTCAAGTCTTCTCGAGGGCTGGTTGTGGTTTATCTTGCGTATGTGATGCCCTGGGTTATGAGTTTCCGTCTGTCTCCGTAATCTTGCTAGTGGATTGTCTTGTGGCTACCACAATCTGGTTTAAAGCTTACTCCATTTTTTAAAAACGTGTTTTCTTTCTACCTTTGTGGAGGGATTGTTGGGGGGTGGCAGGAGATCTTGTTTTCAACTACTTCCACAGGAAGTGGGTATCCTTGTGCTAGAGGGAGCCC
Source organism: Leptonychotes weddellii (assembly GCF_054177405.1). NCBI lineage: Eukaryota > Metazoa > Chordata > Mammalia > Carnivora > Phocidae > Leptonychotes > Leptonychotes weddellii. The sequence continues at coordinate 2,583 of NW_027885594.1, read as the reverse complement.
AAGACCTTTCGCGGCAGAAACCTTCCCCTCCTAGTGCAGCAGTCAACCAGTGCCCAGGATGGGAGGCCACCCCCTGCGGTGGAGTCTGCTAGATCAGGGACCTCTGGAATGCAGCCTGGCATGGCCCTGTCCCCTTCTCCTTTCCTGGTCGTTCACCTCTTCCTGCTGCTTCATGGCAGGCCTCTGGGACCATCAGTGTGGTCCTCTCGATTCTTGTGGTAACGAGATGTCCCTGCTTCTATTGCTTGTAACTAAACCAGAAATAAACAAATACTACTGGAGAGTGTAAGGGACATCTACCTGGTTTTGATAGTTTTTTTTTATGATTATGTATTTACTGGGTTTGTGGAAGGGAGAGCAAGTCATTGGGATTGAGAAGCATGACCCTCATTTTCTTTCAGGTGGACTTGGGACCAAAGTCAAAACAGTGTGATGGTTCTGTGACTGGTTCACGGTCCTGGGGTTCAGCCACTGCTACTGGGAAGAGAGGCCCGACTGTGGACGTGCAGGAAACGAGTTTGGAGGCCACCGCAGAGGACTCACAGTCCAGAGCACCCATCCTGGGGCCTGTGTGCCCCCAGTGTAGCTCTTCAGTGGGAGTGCCCACTGCAGCCTCTGGGGGAGCACGGATGGGCCGGGTTTGGAGCCGGCACTTGGGAAAAGGGAGGTCCAGTGAAAGGGCCGGGGTGGGGGGGGGCAGGGTTGACACATGCAGATGACTTAGGTTATCACAGACCCTCTGTCCAATCACTGCCCTGATCTCGTCTTAGCCAGGGGGTCGGTCACACTCTGGACGAGGCCAGGGGCACAGACCCTTAGAGCCGCGGTCCTGGGCACATCCTGTGGGGGGCAGGTAGCAAACAGGTAGGAAGGAAGCTGTGCTCCTCTCAGAAGGGGGCAGCCCGACGGGCAGCTGTCTGCTCTTCTGCACAGGGCATAGATGGGCCGGGCCTGCCCCCAGATTCCCGGCTCAGGGCCCGGCTTTCTAAAGCTCCTTCCTGTCTCGGCACTCCTGATACTTGGGCCAGATACTTCTTTGCTGTGGAGGGCTGTCTCGCCCGTGTTAGAATGCTTACCAGCACCCCACATCTCTCCAGTAGCTCCCCCTCAGTTGTGACAACCAGATACAACTCTCGACATTGCTAAGTGTTTCCTGGGGTGCAAAATTCCCCAGTTGAGAACTGTTGCTTTAGGACTACCTAAAGGAATGCTTTCTAGAACATGCCTGAGAGGGGTGGTTGGGCCCTTTTGCCTCTGGCTCCTTCTTACCTACTGGCTCCAGGAGGAATCCCCTCAGTTCCCCAGATGTTGGGAGTCCTGGACACATGGGCTGGAACGGAACCCCACTAGAGCCTTCTTGGGGTATTTGTGGGGATCCCCAGTTTCCTCCTGGGGGCTTGGGGACAAGGGCCTGGGAATCCTCTGCTCGGTCATCGAGGAGGCTGCCTCCACCCCTAGGCCCTTTGATGGCTTCTCTTCCAGCAGGGAGCCGAGGCAGCTGGAATTTTCGGGAAGAGTAAGCATCCCTGGCCTCTGTCTCCTCACCTTGCAGAGGCCACAGTCTCGGGAAAGCCTGACCCCAAGGCTCCACACTCCTGCAGCCCCACCCGCCCGCGTCAAAGCCAAGTCCTGGGCACCACTCTCTTCTGTCCTGTGTCAGTCCCAGCGAGCCGGGCCAGGACCTGGGGAACAAGTGCACCCGGGACGCTCCCTGCGGGCGGGGATCGCTGCTTGCAGAGCAAAGCCGCTGGCCGAGGAGCAGTCCTAGACCGGGTCACGTGAGTCCCAGACACCAGTGGCCGCCAAAGCGGACCTTTCACCAACTTTCTCCCTCATTTCACCGCTAAAAAACTCGCCCAGCCATGGGGGTTTAACGCGCAAACGAGATCTGCCGCGTAGGAAGCCGCAAGTTCCGTCAACTGCGCCTGCGCGGCCGTCACCCCGCTCCCGCCGCAGCCCCCGTGAAGTGTCCCCGGACCGCTGCTGGGGACCCCGCCCGACCCCTTTGTCGGACTGCGTCTCCCTTCAGCCGCGTCCGCTGGCCCAGTATTGCCCTGCCTGTGCCTGTAAGTGTTGGGCACAGTCCCGTTTCTACAGTCGTTGGGTCCAAGGACCCCAGTCCGGTGACCCCAGCAGGTGCCATACTGACCTCCCCGTGCCTGGGCCAGGCCCGCCCCCCAAGGGCTGAGACGCTTTCAGCAGTTCACGCGGGATTAACACCTGCTGTCGCCTTTGTGTAGCTGAGTCTAAGATTGTTTTCTCGTAGTCATAGTGGTCTGAGAGATCTTTGAAAATCAATCATGGGGCGGCAGGGTGGCTCAGTGGGTAAGCGTCTGCCTTCAGCTCAGGTCATGATCCCGGGGTCCTGGGGTGGAGCCCCCGTGGGGTTCCTGCTCAGGGGGCTCAGGGGGAGTCTGCTTCTCCCTCTCCCTCTGCCCCCCACCCCGGCTTGTGCGCCCACACTGTCTCTCTCTCAAATACATAAAACATTTTAAAAATAGAAAATTAATCATGAATGGGTGTTGAATATTAGTAAATTATTTTATCAAGATTTTCTATTTTTTTTTAAGATTTATTTATTTG
>NW_027885593.1:0-244 GCF_054177405.1 Leptonychotes weddellii | reverse complement strand
GAGGAGACGAAATCCAGGTCTCCTACTCCTCCGCCATCTTGCTCCGCCCGCTTTGTCTTTAGGCTATTTTCTATGGTCGCTGTGACACCATGTTGAAAATAACACAAATGTAGGCAAAAGAAGGGGACTCTTGTAGCAGTTATTCATTAACTATCCTATGGCTAATCAGCAGATATCAATTTAGATAGATAGGCATATTCTAGTATTTTCCTAGAACAAGGACTGAAAGTGCCTGTGCTTTGAT
>NW_027885592.1:0-244 GCF_054177405.1 Leptonychotes weddellii | reverse complement strand
GTGTCAGCTGGGTCATGTTCTCTCTGGACTCTCTTGTTTTGTTTTGTTTTTTTTATTCTTATGTTAATCCCCATACATTACATCATTAGTTTTAGATGAAGTGTTCCATGATTCATTGTTTGTGCATAACACCCAGTGCTCCATGCAGAATGTGCCCTCCTCAATACCCACCACCAGGCTAACCCATCCTCCCACCCCCCTCCCCTCTAGAACCCTGTTTGTTTTTCAGAGTCCATCGTCTCTC
>NW_027885591.1:0-244 GCF_054177405.1 Leptonychotes weddellii | reverse complement strand
TCTGGATATGGATATCCAACCTTATATTCTTTTTTTTTTTTTTAAATTTTATTTATTTATTTGACAGAGAGAGAGATAGCGACAGCAGGAACACAAGCAGGGGGAGTGGGAGAGGGAGAGCAGGCTTCCCGCTGAGCAGGGAGCCCGATGCGGGGCTCGATCCCAGGACCCTGGGATCATGACCTGAGCCGAAGGCAGACGCTTAATGACTGAGCCACCCAGGTGCCCCCCAACCTTATATTCT
>NW_027885590.1:0-244 GCF_054177405.1 Leptonychotes weddellii | reverse complement strand
AAGATCAGCAAGAACAGTCAGCCAAGACCAAGTTTACTGATCAACGAGAACTACAGAACTCCAGGGCTAAAGGAATACAGCACTAGAATTCATGGTTTCTTTCCCATGATTCTTTAGTCATTCAAAGTTGATTTTAAAAATTTTCTTTATTTTTTTCTTTTTCTATTTTTTTAGTTGAATTTTTCTTCATTCCTTTTTCGACCAACATCTTATCAATTCCATTTTTAAAATCTTTCTTAATTTT
>NW_027885589.1:0-244 GCF_054177405.1 Leptonychotes weddellii | reverse complement strand
TGGTGTTTTGCTAGGGCCCCTGAGCTGCCCAAGGCGCCAACAGAAGTGCAAGTTTGCTGAGTGGAAGCAGCGGCTCTGTGCACGCGGGTCCTGGAGAGGTGGGATCACTCCGTGCAGACGCGTGAGGCTCCAAGCTCCGGACCGCCAGGCAGGACGGCTTCAACGTCTCCATCAGGAAGATCGAGGAATGACCTTGCACCGGGTTCCTGCTCCAGACTGCGGGGCGGGGGGGGGGGGGGTCCCC
>NW_027885588.1:0-244 GCF_054177405.1 Leptonychotes weddellii | reverse complement strand
AGACATGCACATTCGTGAAGCATTACAGAGATGGAAGGCACAGCATCGGGACTCTAGTCAGTGAGAGTCTAATCATCTTGTGTGGTGACAGAGGGTGACGACACGTACTGTGGGAGCGCGAAGTCACGCACGGAATTGCTGAATCGCTATGTCGAACAGTTCACACTAATGCAGCACGCGTGTGAATGCTGCTACACTAAAAAAGCGCACACGTTCCCGCAGGCACACATACAACCTTCTTTCT
>NW_027885587.1:0-244 GCF_054177405.1 Leptonychotes weddellii | reverse complement strand
GCTGATATTGTGGCAGTTAAGGTAGTTACAAGTAACCTATCACTCTATATGTTGTAAATGTTGGAAGGTTATTAATTATTGTGTAACCAAATAAGGACTTTGTCATAAGTAATTAGGATGTAGAGTATTTTCAGGTTTTAAATTCATACACTCTTAAGTTTGTGGTTCACTGAATTTTTTTTAAGACTTTGTTTTTTAGAGCAGGTTTAGATTTGCAGCAAAACTGAGCAGAAGGTATTTAGTG
>NW_027885586.1:0-244 GCF_054177405.1 Leptonychotes weddellii | reverse complement strand
CTAAAACTGTATATAAATTTAATTTTTGTCTTTGCTTTGCTTTTTGGGTTTTTTAAAATTCAGTTTATTTAAACTAAAAAAAAAAAAAATGAAAACAGTTCACTCATTTCTCCTCCCTTCCCCCCACCTCTGGAAATCACCAATCTGTTCTCCATAACTGTGAGCTTAGTTACAATATATATATGTTTTGTATATATATATTTTTAGACTCCACATATAAGAGAGGTCATGCGGTATTTGTCTT
>NW_027885585.1:0-244 GCF_054177405.1 Leptonychotes weddellii | reverse complement strand
TGGGATCATGACCTGAGCCGAAGGCAGTCGCTTAACCAACTGAGTCACCCAGGCGCCCTTGGCTACTGTTAATAATACTGTAATGAACAGGGGAGTGTATAAATCTCTTTGAAATACATATATATGTTTTTATTTACTGACTTACTGATGCATGAGAGTTGTGTAGGTGTATAGAGCTGATACTTGTGTGTATAACATCCAAGCGTGTTTGGAGTTTGTATACGTGTGTGTACATGTACTTGGG
>NW_027885584.1:0-244 GCF_054177405.1 Leptonychotes weddellii | reverse complement strand
CAGGGAGTGTGAGAAGTGGTTTTAGCAAGGTTTGTGCTGTTTTTCTGGGGTAGGGGACCAGCAGTGCTGGAACTGATCAGGCCTGGCGGATGAGGCAGATCCACTGAAGCACGGAGGTGGGGGCGAGATCACAGTGTTAACAAGTTAAGTAGGGAGTGCCACCACCATGCTTGTTCCCACAGGTTGCTGTGTTTTGGCTGGGTGATGGGGAGGATAATGGTACTTGCCAGGTCCTTAGTTCCTG
>NW_027885583.1:0-1640 GCF_054177405.1 Leptonychotes weddellii | reverse complement strand
GCCCAGGTCCTGCCTGCTCCCTAGGTTCTCACTCCTGTCACTCCAGTAGCCAGGCCCTCTCCATGTCCACATCCTGTCTCAAGGGCAATTGTTAGCCTGAGGGTCACAGGCGTGGTCTGTTGTGTGGGGCTGCCCCGCCCTTGGACCCTCCTGGGACTGATCTCTGTGTGGACTGTTGTAGCCTCAGGACATGGGCACAGGGACAGAAGGGTTATGGAGGGTACCAGGGCGTCTCCCTGAGGATGTGGCTCACTGCCTGTCACCGTGTCCCCCACAGGTCCCTTCTTAGCAGCATCTACTTCTGGGTGGTGCTCCTGCTCCTGAGCTTGCTCAGTGCTGTCCTCTGAGTGAACAGGCTCAGAGGGGCTCTGGGGGGAGGTGTCGTCATCCTGATACCAGTAACACCAATTGCCCACTGATGACCCGTCCAGGAACACAGCCCGTCTGATGGATAGGAATGGCCTTTTGACCAATACATCCAGCCATTTTCCGTATTTCTTTCCGAATATTCAGTAACCTTTTTGTAACTTTCTCTGCAGTGTATCATAGACACAAAGAATGTTCCCAATAAATGCTTACTCCTTAAACCTTGAATACTTTTCAACCCTTGGGTGCCCACCTCATAGCTTAATAATAAACATCGTTAATATTTCTTTTTTTTTTAAAGATTTTATTTATTTATTCATTTGAGACAGAGAGAATGAGAGACAGAGAGCATGAGAGGGAGGAGGGTCAGAGGGAGAAGCAGACTCCCTGCCGAGCAGGGAGCCCGATGCGGGACTCGATCCCGGGACCCCAGGATCATGACCTGAGCCGAAGGCAGTCGCTTAACCAACTGAGCCACCCAGGCGCCCCAACATCGTTAATATTTCTGAAGTCCCAATCTCTCCTCTGAGAAATCCAACTATGAATTTTACATTCCTGTTCTCCTTGTTTTCTTCATGGGTTTGCCATATATATGCATATATCTTTCAAAATATAAACTTACATTTTTAGCAGTCCCCAAGTTTACTTTTATTTTTATTTTTTCTAGCTTTATTTAGATATAACTGACATACAACATTATGTGAGCTGAACATGTAGGGCATGTTGATTTGATGCACATATACTGTGAACTGATTACTACTGTGTGGTTAGCTAACATCACCATCATGCCACATCACTACCATTTCTTTTTTGTGGTGAGAACATCTAATATCTACTCTCTTAGCAACTTTTAAGTGTATAATAGAATATTATTAACTGTAGTCACCATGCTATGCATTAGGTGTCCAGAATGTATTCATCCTATAATCGGAAGTTTGTATCATTTGGCCAATCCAATTAAAACACGGGCAGATGCACCCCGATGTTTATAGCAGCAATGTCCACAATAGCCAAACTGTGGAAAGAGCCAAGATGTCCATCGACAGATGACTGGATAAAGAAGATATGGTATATATATACAATGGAATATTATGCAGCCATCAAAAGGAATGAGATCTTGCCATTTGCAACGAGATGGATGGAACTGGAGGGTATTATGTTGAGTGAAATAAGTCAAACAGAGAAAGACATGTATCATATGATCTCATTGATATGAGGAATTCTTAATCGCAGGAAACAAACTGAGTGTTGTTGGAGTGGAGGGTGGGGTGGGA
>NW_027885582.1:0-244 GCF_054177405.1 Leptonychotes weddellii | reverse complement strand
TCAGTAGTGGTATTACTGGATAGTATGCTATTTCTAATTTTTGCAGATACATACTATTTTTCACAGTGGCTATACCAATTTACATTCCCACCAACCATGCACAAGAGTTCTTTTTTCTCCACAACCTTGCCAACATTTGTTATTTTTTGTCTTTTTGATTCTAACCTTTCTGACAGGTGTAAGCTGATATTTTTTTTTTATTTGCATTTCCTTGATGATTAGTGATGTTGAGCATCTTTTCATG
>NW_027885581.1:0-244 GCF_054177405.1 Leptonychotes weddellii | reverse complement strand
GTTCAAGTGATATTTCAGATTCTACTTGAATTCTAATATTCTTTTCTTAAAAGATTTTATTTATTTCTTTATTTGAGAAAGCGAGAGAGCGAGAGAGAGAGAGCACGAGCGGGGGGAGGGGGAGAGGGAGAAGCAGGCTCCCAAGGAGCAGGGAGCCCGACGCAAGGCTCGATCCCAAGACCCTGAGATCATGACCTGAGCCGAAGGCAGACAGACGCTTAACCAGCTGAGCCACCCAGGTGCC
>NW_027885580.1:0-244 GCF_054177405.1 Leptonychotes weddellii | reverse complement strand
TATGATAACTGATGTTCATTTTCTATGACCATGTCGGAGTCACTCTTGGCACCTGTGATCCCAGGCCCCGGCACCGGCCTGGCCAAGTGCTGATGGCGGGCTTCTAGAACTATGGTGAGAGGAATAGGTTTATTTTGATCTGCTTAGCACTATGAAGAGAATTTGCGAACGGGAGTGGAGACTGGTTCAAGAGGCAAGGCAGAGAATGAGTGGTGAGTTACCAAGTAAAACACACAGTCTGAAT
>NW_027885579.1:0-244 GCF_054177405.1 Leptonychotes weddellii | reverse complement strand
CTTACGCTCAGCTATCCCGAAACCTCTGTTTTCCAGAAACAGACATCCTCATGGGGACTTCCTGGCCCAGAGCCCTCCACACCTCGGTGGGCGTGGCCAGCCTGGAGGACGCACGGGGCAGACAACTGTCATGTTTCCTCAGCCTCGGCCAACACTTCCCAGCTCAACCCCCACCGTGACATCTTACTAGACGTGGGAATGGAGGCGGACAGGAGCCAGGACTCGCCCAGACAGGGAGGACTGG
>NW_027885578.1:0-244 GCF_054177405.1 Leptonychotes weddellii | reverse complement strand
TTTTTTTTAAAGATTTTATTTATTTATTTGACAGAGAGAGACACAGCGAGAGAGGGAACACAAGCAGGGGGAGTGGGAGAGGGAGAAGCAGGCTCCCCGCAGAGCAGGGAGCCCGATGCGGGACTCGATCCCAGGACCCTGGGATCATGACCTGAGCCGAAGGCAGTCGCTTAACCAACTGAGCCACCCAGGCGCCCAAAAATCTAGCTTTTTTAACTTTGGAAACTTCCCATGTGGAACCTAC
>NW_027885577.1:0-244 GCF_054177405.1 Leptonychotes weddellii | reverse complement strand
TGATTTCCTCCCCTTCATTCTTCCCCTCCTGCTATCTTCTTCTTCTTTTTTTTTTTTTAACATATATTGTATTATTTGTTTCAGAGGTTCAGATCTGTGATTCAACAGTTTTAAGTAGGTTTCTAAGTAGGCTGTTTGCCTCTTGTGTGTTCAGGTAGCATAGAGGCTGTTGGGCCTCAGGAGGAGGTCCTCCTAGGTCGCCAGACACAAAACCAAGGTTGGATTTCTATTATTTCAGCAATGT
>NW_027885576.1:0-244 GCF_054177405.1 Leptonychotes weddellii | reverse complement strand
TTAACTCATCTTATAACTAGAAGTTTGTATCTTTTTTTTTTTTAATTTTATTTATTTATTTATTTGACAGAGAGAGACACAGTGAAAGAGGGAACACAAGCAGGGGGAGAGGGAGAGGGAGAAGCAGACTCCCAGCTGAGCAGGGAGCCCGATGCAGGGCTCGATCCCAGGACCCTGGGATCATGACCTGAGCCGAAGGCAGACGCTTAACAACTGAGCCACCCAGGCGCCCCTAAAAGTTTGT
>NW_027885575.1:0-244 GCF_054177405.1 Leptonychotes weddellii | reverse complement strand
TAATGTATTTTGAAGTTCATGAAGCTAACCAGGGTTTCTGGGCAGCATAAGAGGGCCTACTGCAGTAGCTCCAATTAGTCTGACCAAAACTTCAAGCAAGTTGCATTTGCACATAGTCACCATATTTTTGTCTTGATCCTAAGGCAAGTATGTGAAGCCACTGCCTGCACATTGTGGTTTCTTGAAATGATCTTGGTGGAAAAAAAAACCCAAAAAACTTAGTTACAGTTAATCAATTTAATTC
>NW_027885574.1:0-244 GCF_054177405.1 Leptonychotes weddellii | reverse complement strand
AGCTGGTTGTGTCCGACTCTTGGTTTTGGCTCAGGTAGTGATCTCAGGGTCGTGATCTCAGAGTCTTGAGATCAAGCCCCACATCCTGCTCTGTGCTCATTGAGGAGACTGCTTAAGATTCTCGTTCCCTCTCCCTCTGCCCCTCCCTCTCTGCATGCCCCCTCTCTCTCAAAAAAAAAAAAATATATATATATATATACCTTTAAAAATAAAAATAAATTTAAAAAAATTTTTTTTAAGATTT
>NW_027885573.1:0-244 GCF_054177405.1 Leptonychotes weddellii | reverse complement strand
CAGAATCAGCATGTCCCTTTTAAAAAAGTTGTACGTTCTCATTCGTTCATGAAAACCACACTTGTGAACTAAGTCACTTGTTTCTCTTTCCTACGTAACCTCTCTTGAACACCCTGAGAGGAGGGGCTGTGTGCCTCCAGGTCCCCCCGCCCTTCAGGTCCACCTCTGCAGTGGACTGGGCCACAACTCCACTCCACACTCTGCTTTTTAATAATTCCTTCTCTGAGTAAGAGCCGTCCTGGCT
>NW_027885572.1:0-1641 GCF_054177405.1 Leptonychotes weddellii | reverse complement strand
CTCCTGGACTTCACATGGGCCATCCCTGGGCCTCCCCAGGTTCTGGGCCTCCCCTCAGCCATACCTGGGCCTTACCTTCTCCTGGGCCTTCTCTGGTCCTCCCCTTTGTCCGGACCTCCCCTGCACCTTGTCCTGCACCTGGCCTCTCCTGGCTTGGACCTCACCTTCATTTGTACCTGTCACTGTCTTGGGTATGGACCTTCTGGGGTACTCCGCTGGGTTTGGACCTTCCAAGCACCTGTCCCTGGACAGAGCTGGGGCCGGGGTGCCCCGAGGACTAAGTGGGGCCCAGGGACTGGGAAGGGTGGTCAGGATGGGCAGAGCAGTGGACAGAAGGTCCCTGAAGCCCCAGCGAGTTAGGGACCACAGGGAGGGGCCGTGTGCACAGCAAGAGAGCATGTGAAGGAGGCCCTCCTCCAAGATGGGCAGGTGCTCAGGGGAGGGTTGGGGTCCCAGGGCAGCGCCCACCCCAGGACATAAGGAGCAAACACATCAACATGGGCCGCTTGGGCAGGGATGCTGAGCTTCACAGGAGACATGAGCCCAGAGAGGACTCTTCCCCTCCAGGCAGCAGTGATGTCAAGGCCTGAAGACCCCACAGGACACGGGCAGCTGGGGGCGTCCAGCAGAGGGAAGCATTTAGGCGCAATCACCCACATTCACCAAGGAGTCGATGCCCAGGGGCCAGTGGGAGGACAGAGAGGTCAGACTCCTGGGGCCTCGGGGAAGGTGGGGGACCTGTGCAGTCACAGTAACGTCACCCTCTCGGGGACTCTGGTGCTCCAGCAGCACCCCCAGCCAGGTGTGCAGGAGGGCACCTGGGCCACCCCGCACCTGGGGCTCCCCTGCATCTGGGCCTCCCCTGCACCTGGGCCTCCCCTGCACCTGGGCCTCCCCCACACCTGGGGCTCCCCTTCACCTACACCTTGACCTCCCCTGCACCTGGGCCTCCCCTGGGCCTGGAATACACATCACCTGTGCCCGGGCCTCCCCTGGGCCTCCCCTGTGTCTGGGCCTCCCCTGCACGAGCACCTGGGCCTCCCCTGGCTCTGGACCTCCCCTGGGCTTTCCATGAGTCTGTTCCTCTCCTGCACCTGGACCTGAGCCTCTCCTGGGTCTGGACCTTCTCTGTACCTATACCTGCGTCTGCCCTGGGTCTGGACTACCAAATCACCTGTACCTGGGCCTCCCCTGCGCCTGGGTCTTCCACGGTCCCTGTCCTCACCTGTACCTCCTCCATGGCCTCACCTGCTCCAGAGCCTCACCTGTTCTTGGGCCTCTCCTGGGCGAATCCTGGGCCTCCCTGGGCCTGGGTCTCCCCTTGCCTCCCCTGGGGCTGTACCTCCCTTCGATCTTTTCATGGGTCTACCCTGGATCTGGACCTCTCCTTGGCCTCCAGGAATCTGCACCTCTCCTTCACCTGGACCTGGGCTTCACCTGCACCTGGGACTCCCCAGGGCCTCCTCGGAGCCTGGGCCTCCCCTGAACTAGTACCTGGGCCTCACCTGCTCTTGGGCCTCACCTGGGCTGTCCCTGGCCCTTCTCTGGGTCTGGACCTCCCTTGTACCTAGGTCTGGGTCTCATCACTTCTGGGCCTCCCCTTTAATTTTACCTGGTCCTCCCTTGAGTCCTGGCCTCCCC
>NW_027885571.1:0-244 GCF_054177405.1 Leptonychotes weddellii | reverse complement strand
CATTCCCCAACTCAATTTATTTATTTACTTAATTTTTTTTTTTTTAAAGATTTTATTTATCTGACAGAGAGTCACAGCGAGAGAGGGAACACAAGCAGGGGGAGTGGGAGAGGGAGAAGCAGGCCTCCGGCTGAGCAAGGACCCGGATGTGGGGCTCTATCCCAGGACCCTGGGATCATGACCTGAGCAGAAAGCAGAGGCTACGACTGAGCCACCCAGGCGCCCCTCAATTTAAATACTGCAT
>NW_027885570.1:0-244 GCF_054177405.1 Leptonychotes weddellii | reverse complement strand
TTCTTTTTGCCTTATATGCATATATATCATATATTATTTTATAATAATATATATTATGTAAATATTTGATATATAATATATAGTTATAGTATTTTATAATTAGTTATAATATAATTAAATATTTATATAATATATATTGTTATAAAATATTATCATTTAACAGATGGGGATATTGAGTCAGTCAATGATTAATTATTGGGTCAGTGATTAATGAATTGAGTGGTAAATTCCTTCTAAATACTTA
>NW_027885569.1:0-244 GCF_054177405.1 Leptonychotes weddellii | reverse complement strand
GTCATCTCTGCCGAGAAGGCCTACCACGAGCAGTTGTCCGTGGCCGAGATCACCAATGCCTGCTTCGAGCCGGCCAACCAGATGGTCAAGTGTGACCCTCGGCATGGCAAGTACATGGCCTGCTGCATGTTGTACAGGGGGGATGTGGTCCCGAAAGATGTCAACGCGGCCATCGCCACCATCAAGACCAAGCGCACCATCCAGTTTGTGGATTGGTGCCCGACTGGATTTAAGGTAGGACTGG
>NW_027885568.1:0-244 GCF_054177405.1 Leptonychotes weddellii | reverse complement strand
TCAGTTGGCAGTTGGCCAAGGAGAAATAATTATCTGATTTGTTTTTCCCAAAGAGTAGTGAAGAAGAAAAAAGAAGGATAGATAGGAGGGAGGGCTAGAGGGAAGGAGGGAAAGAGGAGAGAAAAAGAGATTGTTTGGGTAGAAATTAGATGTAAGGGGGTCGGAGCAAGATGGCAGAGGAGTAGGAGACCTGGATTTCATCTGGTCTCAGGAATTCAGCTGGATAGGGGTCAAACCATTCTGA
>NW_027885567.1:0-244 GCF_054177405.1 Leptonychotes weddellii | reverse complement strand
TCTAGATTAAAATGTTCATCCTTGAGATAGAAGATTTCCCAAAATGCATAAATGGGGCCAGCCAGGACTGTGGTTCTGTAGCAAACAAAACAAAAACCCTGATCATTGGAATTGAGTAAATCAGTGGTTTTCAGACCTTTTCTTAAAGCCAAGAACTACACTTAGAAATAAAATAATTAAAAACTGATTAAGAGCAAGCCGAATGGAAGATCTAGCCTAGATGCACCCCCTATCTGTGACGATG
>NW_027885566.1:0-244 GCF_054177405.1 Leptonychotes weddellii | reverse complement strand
CCCAGGACCCTGAGATCATGACCTGAGCCGAAGGCAGACGCTTACCCATCTGAGCTACCCAGCTGCCCCTCAAATGCAGTATCTCATCATCGTTCCTCTCCCCATAACTGAATATAAGGTCCCTGCCTAAGCTAATGACTTCATCTGTTTTGTTCCCTGCAGTGTCCTCCCCAGTATCTAGAAGAGGGCCTGTGCACAATAGACATACCACAAATACTAAGTCAACTAACGAATAAAAATTATG
>NW_027885565.1:0-244 GCF_054177405.1 Leptonychotes weddellii | reverse complement strand
GTCCTTCCCTGGTAGCGTTTTGGCAAGAATTTTTGAAATACCGTGTGCAAAGTTCGTTAATTCTTCTAATTGGCATCTTTTTAGTGCCTACTGACAAGCACTGTACAGGCATTGGGGAATCGACAGAGAACAAAATAGACAAGTAGCCTTGTTTTAATGGGGCTTATAGTTCAGAAAAACACTTGGCCCACAGTAGCCACTCAATGACTATTGGCCATTAAGATGGCCCATTAGTGTGTGGGTG
>NW_027885564.1:0-244 GCF_054177405.1 Leptonychotes weddellii | reverse complement strand
TCTTTATTTATTTTTTTTTTAGATTTATTTATTTATTTTGAGAGAGAGAGAGAGAGAGACCATGGGTGGGAGGGGCAGAGGGAGAGGGAGAGAATCTCCAGCAGACTTACTACTAAGCGCGGAGCCCGATGTGGGGCTCGACCTCACAACCCTGAGATCATGACCTGAGCTGAAGAGTCAGACGCTTAACCAACTGAGCCACCGAGGCGCCCCCTCAAAGAGTCTTTATTAACTGACTCCTGCG
>NW_027885563.1:0-244 GCF_054177405.1 Leptonychotes weddellii | reverse complement strand
GTGGGGTCTCAGGAATTCAGCTGGATAGGGATCAAACCATTCTGAACACCTACAAATTCAACAGGAGATCAAAGAGAAGAATAGCAACAACTCTCTGAACAGATAAGCGACCACTTTCTGGAAGGTAGGACGTGTGGAGAAGTGAATCTGAAGCGATATTCGGGAGGATAGACGGCGGGGGAGGGGGACTCCGTCCACCACTTTTGGCAAGTGATACAGCCACGGAGCACAAAATTGGAACTTT
>NW_027885562.1:0-1641 GCF_054177405.1 Leptonychotes weddellii | reverse complement strand
TGGATCGTGGATCACTACATCAAAAACTAATGATGTATTGTATGGTGACTAACATAACATAATAAAATTAAAAACTACAAAAAATAAAAATAAAAAAAATAAAAATAAAAAACCCCCCAGATTTCAACCATACATATATTCCAACTATACAAATATATAGAAGTAATATGGATGTATATATGCCAACATATTTACTATATTCCAATCTAATATTGGAAAAATCTAAAATGTTTTACATACACACATTTATTTATTTATTTTTTTGATTCTTGGTCATGATTGTCCAAGAGAATGTAAATTATTCTAGCTTGGCTTTGATTCAAGAAAGGAAGAGCTATGCCTGATGAAGCTATGCCTGTGAAGATCAAGGGTAACATGTTTCCAGGTATTCCTTAAAAAGTTAATGGATATGAGAAAAATCAAGGATGATCCAAAATATCCCCTTTATACTTTGTTTGACATTTCTTCTATTGGGATCCCCTGCTTATCTCAAGACCAGTGTTTGGGGTTTTTTTTGTTTTGTTTTGTTTTGTTTTGTTTTAAAGATTTTATTTATTTATTTGACAGAGAGAGAGCGAGAGCAGGGACACAAGCAGGGCGAGTGGGAGAGCGAGAAGCAGGCTTCCTGCCGAGCAGGGAGCCCGATGTGGGACTCGATCCCAGGACCCTGGGATCATGACCTGAGCCGAAGGCAGACGCTTAATGACTGAGCCACCCAGGCGCCCAAGACCAGTGTTTGTTAAACACTAAATTACTGCCGCAGTCAAAAACAATTCTTTTTCTGGATTACTTTTTATTCTGTCCTTATTATGATTACATTTTATTATAATTTTATTGTAGTCTAAAATTTCCTTTTAACAATCTCCATTATCCTCTATATTTTACATCTATTTGGGGAGAAATGATATATTAAAAGCTGTTGCTGTATGAACTTGTGGGCCTGGAAGGAGAGCTGAATTTTCTTTTGAAACAGAATTAATATATTGTTGGAAGGAGTAAAAATTATGATAGATCATAAAATTATAAAATATAAGGCATGCAAGTATAACATAAATTGGAGACATTTTAGACATAGTTTTAAATTATAAACCTTGTCACATAATAAAATGACATGTATTTGGCTTTAACTGGGATATTGTTTTGTAGAGTTTGTTAGCTTGTTTTATTTTAGATTTTATTTTGTGGGAGGAATTTGTTATGGGTAGGAGGCTTAGGACTGCAAGTAGAAATGGTCTCTTATATGGAGAGAAAGGCTTACATATTTTTAGGAACAATGATGTGTTGGATTGAATTCAAAATTATTTCTTTTTTAAAGTTTTGTATTTTTTATTATGTTCAGTTAGCCACTGAAAATTATTTCTTATTTGACTGATAAACCCTCTTTTACACATAAAAAGTCAGTAAGTGTCTACTACACATCAACTTTATGGACATAATCCTTCAGTAAATGAAAGAACAAGGATGAACATCTCGGTGTTCCAGGCAGTGGCTAGGTGTCAAAGGAGCAGAAGCCTGAGGCAGAGCTGGGACATGAGTATGAGTTCAACAATTGTGGATAAGTTAGCTAAAGAAAGATGTGAGTCAGAAGTAAGCATTATGCCAACCATTTCCCAATATCACAGGTGACTGCTGCCCCGGGTA
>NW_027885561.1:0-244 GCF_054177405.1 Leptonychotes weddellii | reverse complement strand
GTCCACTGTAATTTCCACAATCATTGTAGTTCCCGCCACCACCATAGTTGCCACCTCCAGAATTTCCTCCTTCATTGTGACCATCATAGCCTCCACCACCACCTCCATATCCGCCTCCTTGGTTTCCATATCCTGGTCCTCCACCACCACCTCCATATCCGCCTCCTTGGTTTCCATATCCTGGTCCTCCACCACCACCTCCATATCCGCCTCCTTGGTTTCCATATCCTGGTCCTCCACCACC
>NW_027885560.1:0-244 GCF_054177405.1 Leptonychotes weddellii | reverse complement strand
CTCGATCCCAGGACCCTGGGATCATGATCTGAGCCGAAGGCAGACGCTTAACGACTGAGCCAGCCACCCAGGCGCCCTTTGCTTTCACATTTGTCTTTTATTTATATTATACGTATTTTTTCTGATCCATTTGAGAGTAAGTTGTGGACGTCATACCCTTGGACCTCCAAATACTTCAGCATGTATTTCCTAAGAGCAAAGACATTTTCTTTTTTTTTTTTTTTTATTTTTTATTTATTTATTT
>NW_027885559.1:0-244 GCF_054177405.1 Leptonychotes weddellii | reverse complement strand
TGCTCTCGGAACCTCCGCACCCCCTGGCAGAGATTATCCTGCAGCTCAGCTTCCAGTGCTCCTAGTGGGGGCCCCCGGTGCTCTTCACATGGGGTCCTCAGTGCTCCTGGTGGGGGCCCCCGGTGCTCCTCACATGGGGTCCTCAGTGCTCCTGGTGGGGGCCCCCGGTGCTCCTCACATGGGGTCCTCAGTGCTCCTGGTGGGGGCCCCCGGTGCTCCTCACATGGGGTCCTCAGTGCTCCTG
>NW_027885558.1:0-244 GCF_054177405.1 Leptonychotes weddellii | reverse complement strand
GTACCTCGGTGAGGCTGAGCAAGATGACGAACGGAGTTGGGGAGAGCGGGTCCTCGGTGCGGTGCGCAGGAGAGGACTGTGCGGGGAGAGCCCCGAGGGACGGTGCCGCGCGCTCCGGGGACTGAGGCGGGAGCGCGGCTGGAGCCCGGGAAGCAGAGGGTCAGAAGGCTGTGGGCGAAGGAAGCAACGTGCTTGCGAGTGCTTGCGAGGGCGACGCCGCGGAGTGCGGGGGGCGGACAGCGCT
>NW_027885557.1:0-244 GCF_054177405.1 Leptonychotes weddellii | reverse complement strand
GCGGGGCTCGATCCCAGGACCCTGGGACCATGACCTGAGCCGAAGGCAGACGCTTAACGACTGAGCCACCCAGGCGTCAGTTGGGTTTTTTTTTAAGATTTTATTTATTGGGGCGCCTGGGTGGCTCAGTCGTTAAGCGTCTGCCTTCGGCTCAGGTCATGGTCCCAGGGTCCTGGGATCGAGCCCCGCATCGGGCTCCTGCCCGGCGGGAAGCCTGCTTCTCCCTCTCCCACTCCCCCTGCTT
>NW_027885556.1:0-244 GCF_054177405.1 Leptonychotes weddellii | reverse complement strand
TGTTCTCTGGTGCCTTTCCCTGGCGGCTTTCCGCGTCTCTTCCGTGAGTCAGAGCAGAATAGACCGTTTCCAACCCTCTGCCTCAGAGCAGAGAGACCGCAGTCTGTTCTTCAGTGAGCTCTCCAGGCCACACTGTCTCCGTTTCTGTCCGTGCTGCTAGAAACTGCAACGTCCTGGGTTGTGCACCCCTCTGCAAGGCCCCCAGTCCTGCCTCCAGGTCAGGGCATGTCTCTGCCCTTTGTGC
>NW_027885555.1:0-244 GCF_054177405.1 Leptonychotes weddellii | reverse complement strand
TCTTACATTAGGGTGGTACATTTGTTACAAGTGATGAGCCAATGCTGATACATTGTTATTAACTCAAGTCCATAGTTCACATTAGGATTCACTCCTGGTGTTGTACCTTCTATGGGTGTGAACAAATGTATAATGCCCCCTATCCACCATTATAGCACCCTACAGAAGATTTCACTGTCCTAAAACTCCCCTGTGCTCCACTTATTCATCTTTCCCTCCTCCCAAGCCCCTGATCCATTGACTA
>NW_027885554.1:0-244 GCF_054177405.1 Leptonychotes weddellii | reverse complement strand
TACATTTATAAAGGCGATCTCAATCTGTAAGTGTCTCCCTCTCAATACCAGAAAGAGAAGGATGACTAAATGATGATTAAATCAGTTTTGTCCATGGAGAAGGCCCGAACTTAATTCTGCATCACAGCCTTGTTTACCTTTTCCTGGTAACCCATACCGGGCTCCCTGTGCGCTCTCCTCCCACATCAACATCTTTTAGTGGAAGACGGTATTTAAGGCGGTGGCTTGGGCCTTTCCAGGGAGT
>NW_027885553.1:0-244 GCF_054177405.1 Leptonychotes weddellii | reverse complement strand
GTGGTGTGAGTAACTAGTTAAATCATTAAATAACATTCTCAAGCACCTGTTGTGCTCTATGTGGGTACCTTACAGACCGCAGTATAAAGAAAAAATGGTGCCTATCCTCAAAGATTACACAGATCAGTATGCGGATAAGACAGTATAACCCAGGATGTCGGCTATTTCTACATAGTGTGCATAAGGGGCCGTGGGAACATAGGGAGCTGGATTTGAGAGGAATAGGCATCAGGGACAACTCCAC
>NW_027885552.1:0-244 GCF_054177405.1 Leptonychotes weddellii | reverse complement strand
TTCTCAAAAAATGTTAATATGAACAAATAATTGGCCTTTGTGTTCTACTGAATTTGTATGCTTCTGGCAATCATTACTTCTGGAGGAGAAGTTTTCTAATGTTTTATTTTGTCATTGTCATTGATTACTATTTTTGTTTAAAACAGTTTCATTTGTATAATAAGAAAGTAACTTCAACCGGAAAAAGACATTTTTACCCCCCAAATTTCATTTCAACTGTGTTTTGATTCAAAGCAGGATAAAG
>NW_027885551.1:0-1641 GCF_054177405.1 Leptonychotes weddellii | reverse complement strand
TTACTATTAGATGTTGGGGTGTTGACCTATTTTTATTGATTTTGAGAGGGGTTCTCTGTGCTTCCTGGATTTTGATGCCTGTTTCCATCCCCAAATTAAGGAAGTTCTCTGCTATTATTTGCTCCAATATACCTTCTGCCCCTCTCTCTCTTTCTTCTTCTTCTGGGATCCCAATTATTCTAATGCTGTTTCATCTTATGGTATCGCTTATCTCTGGAATTCTGCCCTCGTGATCCAGTAGTTGTTTATCTCTCTTTTTCTCAGCTTCTTTATTTTCCATCATTTGGTCTTCTAATTCACTGATTCTCTCTTCTGCCTCATTTATCCTAGCAGTTAGAGCCCCCATTTTTTATTGCACCTCATTAATGCCCTTTTTGATATCAACTTGGTTAGATTTTAGTTCTTTTATTTCTTCAGAAAGGGTTTCTAAGTAATCTGCTCGGGTTTGCTCTCAGGAGCTTTTGTTCCAAGCACTCTGTACAGCTTTGGAGGCCGAGAGTGAAAATGGCAGCTTCCCATTCTCTGCCCCAGAGGAGCTGAGAACTCAGGGCCCTGCTCCTCAGTGCGCCCCCAGAGAAAAGCAGTCAATCACTCTCATCTCCCCAGTCTCCGGCTGCACTCCATGCTCACCTGGCCTGTGACCGAGCGTTTCTATCTCTGGTACCCGACACTGTGTGGAGTCTCCAAACCCAGCAGATCCCTGTGGTGCACTCCCGCACCACTCCTCCTGGGGGAGGAAGGGGTGTCTCCCCGGATCTGCCACTTGTTAGGTCCCTGCTGGAGAAGCAGTGGCCCAACTGTGCCACGTTCAAGGTTTATGGCAACCCTAAGCTGAGAGCCCGCGCCTCAGCTCCGTCTCTGCAGCCGGCTTCCCTGCTCCAATACCTGGGAGCTCTGCTGCACTCAGGCACCCCTGGCCTTTCTGTGACCCCGAGGGTCCTGAGACCACACTGTCCCTCGAGGGTTCCACGCCCCACTTTGCCACTGGAGCAGCGTCCCTCAGCACAGCCAACTTCTAAAAGTTCTGATTTTGTGTTCCACTGCTCTATCACTTGCCAGAAGCGGCCGTTGGAGGCCCCCTTCCCCCGCTGTCTATACTCCTGAATATCACCTCAGATTCACTTCTCCACACGTCCTACCTTCCAGAAAGTGGTCGCTTTTCTGTTCAGAGAGTTGTTGCTATTCTTTTCTTTGATCTCCTGTTGAGTTTGTAGGTGTTCAGAATGGTTTGATCCCTATCCAGCTGAATTCCTGAGACCAGATGAAATCCAGGTCTCCTACTCCTGCACCATCTTGCTCCACCCCCTCTCTTCTGCCTCATTTATCCTAGCAGTTAGAGCCTCCATTTTTTATTGCACCTCATTAATGGCTTTTTGATTTCAACTTTCTTAGATTTTAGTTCTTTTATTTCTCCAGAATGGGTTTCTCTAATAACTTCCATGCTTTTTTCAAGCCCAGCTAGTACCTTTAAAGTGATGATTCTGAACTCTAGTTCCCACATCTTACTAATGTCCGTATTGATTAGGTCCCTGGCAGTTGGTACTGCCTCCTGTTCTTTTTTTTGAGGTGATTTTTTCCATCTTGTCATTTTGTCCAGAGGAGAATAGATGAATGAGAGAACAAAATGCTAACAGGGTAACA
>NW_027885550.1:0-244 GCF_054177405.1 Leptonychotes weddellii | reverse complement strand
TGGAAATCTGGAATTTCTCTTTCTTTCTCCTTCCTTCCTTCCTCTTTCTTTTTTTTTTTAGAGAGAGAGAAGGGGGAGGAGCAGAGGGAGAGGGAGAATCTCAAGCAGACTCCACACCCAGCGTGGAGCCTGATACAGAGCTCGATCTCACGACCCTGAAATCATGACCTGAGCCAAAACCAAGAGTTGGATGTTTAACCGACTGCGTCACCCGGGCGCCCTAGGGAATCTGGAATGTCTATGG
>NW_027885549.1:0-244 GCF_054177405.1 Leptonychotes weddellii | reverse complement strand
CCAAATTTTTTCTTGTGGTTGACTTCAAGTTTCATAGCCTTGTGATCTGAAAATATGCATGGTATGATCTCAGTCTTTTTGTACTTTTTGAGGCCTGATTTGTATCCTCGTATGTGATGTTTTCTGGAGAATGTCCCATGTGAACTTGAAAACAATGTGTATTCTGCTGCTTTAGGATGAAATGTTCTGAATATATCTGTTAAGTCCATCGGGTCCAGTGTGTCATTCAAAGCCATTGTTTCTT
>NW_027885548.1:0-244 GCF_054177405.1 Leptonychotes weddellii | reverse complement strand
TTTGGGGCAATTATGAATAAAGCTTCTATAACATCCATGTGCAGATTTTTGTGTGAACATAAATTTTCAGCTCCTTTGGGTAAATACCAAGGAGTGCAATTTCTGGATCATAGGGTAAGACTATGTTTAATTTTGTAAGAAAACACTAAATTGTCTTCCAAAGCAGCTGCTCTATTTTGCATTCCCACCAGCAATGAGTAAGGGTTTCTGTTGTCCCACATCCTCAGCCATATTTGATGGCATC
>NW_027885547.1:0-244 GCF_054177405.1 Leptonychotes weddellii | reverse complement strand
GCAGGTGCAGGCGCCCTTCGGCGTGCGGCGCCTGTTCACGCCGATGCGCGGGCACCCGGTGCTCGAGCTGCAGGCGCTGCAGGCCGGCGGCAAGTACGTGGCGGCCGGCCGCGAGCCCTTCAAGAAGCTCGAGTGAGTGCGGCGCCCCTTCCGCGCGCCCCTTCCGCGACTCGGCGAGTGCGCGGCGCACCTGTCGCCCGCTGCCCTCTGTGCGGGGTGACCCGGAGAGCGCGGGAGCGCACTG
>NW_027885546.1:0-244 GCF_054177405.1 Leptonychotes weddellii | reverse complement strand
GTTCCCTACCTTGTTTACCTGTCAAATCCCTTAAGACTCAGCTCGGGGAAGGCCTGCTCCCCCAAAGCCTGGGCTCTTTCTTCCTTGTTTCCATAGCACCCCATGATTTGCTCTGATATGATCCTCCCCCACTCGACTGTGAGCTTCTGGAGGGCCGGGGTGGGTCTAAAAGGGCAGAGGGGAGGATTTTTGGAGGGGTGAGGCTGAGCCTACTAGCTGGGGAGGTTTGGGCCTCTTTGGACTT
>NW_027885545.1:0-244 GCF_054177405.1 Leptonychotes weddellii | reverse complement strand
CGTCGGGCTCCCTGCTCAGTGGAGAGTCTGCTTCTCCCTCTCCCTCTGCCTGCCTCTCTGCCTATTCGTGCTCTCTCTCTATCTCTCTGTCAAATAAATAAATAAAATCTTAAAAATAAAATAAAATAAAATAAATGCGCAGCGCCTGGCTGGCTCAGTCGGTAGAACATGCAACTCTTGATCTCGGGCTTGTAAGTTCGAGTCCCACACTGGGTGTAGAGTTTACTTTAAAAATAAACAAATT
>NW_027885544.1:0-244 GCF_054177405.1 Leptonychotes weddellii | reverse complement strand
CAGGACCAGACACCAGGACTGCAGAAGAACAGAGCTGGCGCCCCACCAACGCGGACTGCCAGCCGCTTCCTCCCTCCCCGCTCCCCCCAGCGCGGCCAGGCCCGGAACGGGGTTGGCGCACGCGCCCGGCGGGGCCCCGCCCACGCGCCGCCCGAGCGCGCCCCGCGGACGCACGTGGCGCTTCCGGCGGCGGCCCAGCTGTCAATCACGCGCGGGCTGAGCTCCGCAGGGCGGCGGGAGCGGT
>NW_027885543.1:0-244 GCF_054177405.1 Leptonychotes weddellii | reverse complement strand
GGAATATATTGGGTGCCTGGGTGGCTCAGTTGGTTAAGCGACTGCCTTCGGCTCAGGTCATGATCCTGGAGTCCCGGAATCGAGTCCCGCATCGGGCTTCCTGCTCGGCGGGGAGTCTGCTTCTCCCTCTGACCCTCCCCACTCTCATGTGCTCTCTCTCAAATAAATAAATAAATAAAAAATCTTTAAAAAAAAAAAAGAATTATAAGGAATATAAAGTAAGATTTTTTTTTTAAGATTTTTT
>NW_027885542.1:0-244 GCF_054177405.1 Leptonychotes weddellii | reverse complement strand
GCAGGTGCAGGCGCCCTTCGGCGTGCGGCGCCTGTTCACGCCGACGCGCGGGCACCCGGTGCTCGAGCTGCAGGCGCTGCAGGCCGGCGGCAAGTACGTGGCGGCCGGCCGCGAGCCCTTCAAGAAGCTCGAGTGAGTGCGGCGCCCCTTCCGCGCGCCCCTTCCGCGACTCGGCGAGTGCGCGGCGCACCTGTCGCCCGCTGCCCTCTGTGCGGGGTGACCCGGAGAGCGCGGGAGCGCACTG
>NW_027885541.1:0-244 GCF_054177405.1 Leptonychotes weddellii | reverse complement strand
TCACTAGTAGTATATAACCATGCAGAAAGCACATCACACTGACAGCACATCGGCAAAGATTCTGCACAGGTTTATCAGCTTTCCACATTGTGCAGGTTACACACGATACAATATCAATCTTACTCCTAACAAGATCCTAAGAAGATATTTCAAGGCCTAGCTGTAAACTACAGTACTTTATATCTATATTCTTAATAAAGATAAAAAATCCACAAATCTTAAAAAGGAATTTTAAATGCAGGGC
>NW_027885540.1:0-1641 GCF_054177405.1 Leptonychotes weddellii | reverse complement strand
TCTAGTTTCGTTGATCTGATCTACTGTGTTTCTGGTTTCTAATTCATTGATCTCTGCTCTAACCTTAATTATTTCTATTCTAATGTGTGGCTTAGGCATCGTTTGTTGCTTTTTCTCTAGTTCCTTAAGGTGTAGAGTTGGTTGGTGAATTCGAAATTTTTCTATTTTTTTGAGTGAGGCTTGGATGGCTATGTATTTAGCCCTTAGGACCATCTTTGCGGTATCGCATAGGTTTTGGACTGATGTGTTTTCATTCTCATTGGTTTCCATGAATTGTTTAAGTTCTTTTTTGATTTCTTGGTTGACCCAAACATTCTTGAGCAGAGTGGTCTTTAGCTTCCAAGTGTTTGAATTTCTTCCAAATTTTTTCTTCTGATTGAGTTCCAGTTTTAAAGCATTATGGTCTGAGAATATGCACGGCATAATCTCAATGTTTTGGTATCGGTTGAAACCTGATTTGTAACCCTGTATGTGGTCTATTCTGGACAAAGTTCCATGTGCGCTTGAGAAGAATGAGTATTCTGTTGTTTTAGGCTGGAATGTTCGGTACATATCTATGAGGTCCATCTGGTCCAGTGTGTTATTCAAAGTTCTTGTTTCTTTCCAATTTTAGTATATGTGCTGCCGAAGCGAGCACCAAAGTTCTTGTTTCTTTGTTGATTTTCTGCTTAGATGATCTGTCCATTGCTGAGAGTGGAGTTTTGAGGTCTCCTACAATTAACATATTGTTATCAATATGACTCTATTTTGGTTAACAGTTGGCTTATGTAGATGGCTGTTCCCATTTTGGGGGCATCGATATTAACAATTGTTAGATCTTCATGTTGGATGGACCCTTTAAGAATGATATAGTGTTCTTCTGTGTCTCTAACTACAGTCTTTAGCTTAAAACCTATTTTGTCTGATATAAGAATTGCTACCCAGCTTTCTTTTGAGGGGTCCATTGGCATGGAAGATGGATCTCCATCCCTTCACTTTCAGTCTGGATGTATCTTTAGGTTCAAAATGAGTCTCTTATAGACAGCATATGGATAGGTCCTGTCTTTTTATCCAATCTGCAACCCTGTGCCATCTTATGGGAGCATTTAGGGCGTTCACATTGACAGTGATTATTGAAAGACATGAATTAATTGTCATCATGTTGCCTGTGAGAACCTTGTTTTTATAGATTGTCCCTGTAAATTTCTTTTCTATATCACTCTTGGGGTCTTTCTCCTTTTATAGAACCCCCCTTAATATTTCTTGCAGGGCCGGCTTAGTGGTCACATGTTCTTTCAGTTTCTGCTGGTCTTGGAAGCTCTGCATCTCTCCATCCATTCTAAATGACAACCTTCTTGGATAAAGTATTCTTGGCTGCATGTTCTTCTCATTTAGTACCCCGAATATGTCTTGCCAGCCCTTTCTGGCTTGCCAGGTCTCTATGGACAGGTCTGACATTATCCTGATGTTCCTCCCTCTGTACATAAGGAATCTCTTCCCCCTAACTGCCCTTAAGATGGTTTCCTTGGTTCTAAGATTTGCAAGTTTTACTATTACATGCCAGGGTGTTGGCCTGTTTTCCTTGATCTTGGGAGGGGTCCTCTCTGCCTCTAGGACACAAATGTTTGTTTCATTCCCCAGATTAGGGAAGTTCTCAGCTAT
>NW_027885539.1:0-244 GCF_054177405.1 Leptonychotes weddellii | reverse complement strand
TTGGCAGGACTCTGTTGAGTGCCCGGCGGAGGGGGCAGGGGAGGGCGGCACAGTGACCCGGGCAGACTCTCGCATCGCCACCCATCGGGGGCTGGGCGCGCTGGGGGCTCCTCTCTCGGGATCCTCGTCCCCTCGCCTCCATCCGCGGGCAGGGACAGTGGCCGGCACTGGACACAGGCTTGTGGGCGGACAGTGAGATGGGGCCTCCAGCTCGGATGCCCGGCAGGCAGACCTGAGCCCAACA
>NW_027885538.1:0-244 GCF_054177405.1 Leptonychotes weddellii | reverse complement strand
TCATGGTAGCAGGATGAGGAGGAAATAAAACAGCTGGGAGCATGTTGCTGGAGCCAGATGCCTAATCTTGGGCTCCAGCACTTAGAATCAACGCATCAGTCTGGAACAGAGCCTGACACAAAGCAAATGCTAAACTAATGCCACTTATTACTAAATTTAGCCTTAAGTGTTTTACGGTTTTTGTCAACTATTGTGACTATACTATTTGCCCATTTTAATCTATAGATGCTTATTTCTAGAATTG
>NW_027885537.1:0-244 GCF_054177405.1 Leptonychotes weddellii | reverse complement strand
TTTTTTTTAAGATTTTATTTATTTATTTGAGAGAGAGAGAGTGAGCAAGAGAGAGCAGAGCCGGGGGAGGGGCAGAGGGAGAGAGGAGCAGACTCCCTGCTGAGCAGGGAGCCTGATGCAGGACTCGATCCCAGGACCCTGAGATCATGACCTGAGCCGAAGGTAGACGCTTAACCATCTGAGCCACCCAGGTGCCCCTTGATTTTTTTAACCATAAGAAATTATTTTATAAATGTAAAAGCGA
>NW_027885536.1:0-244 GCF_054177405.1 Leptonychotes weddellii | reverse complement strand
TCACTAGTAGTATATAACCATGCAGAAAGCACATCACACTGACAACACATCGGCAAAGATTCTGCACAGGTTTATCAGCTTTCCACATTGTGCAGGTTACACACGATACAATATCAATCTTACTCCTAACAAGATCCTAAGAAGATATTTCAAGGCCTAGCTGTAAACTACAGTACTTTATATCTATATTCTTAATAAAGATAAAAAATCCACAAATCTTAAAAAGGAATTTTAAATGCAGGGC
>NW_027885535.1:0-244 GCF_054177405.1 Leptonychotes weddellii | reverse complement strand
TGTAACAACGCAAATCAAAACTATAATGAAGATACCACTTCATATCCACTAGGGTAGCTGTAATCAAAATGTTTGACAATAATAAGTCTTGGCAAGGATATGGAGAAATTAGAATCCTCATTCACTGCTGGTGGAAATGTAAAACGGTGTGGCCACTTTGGAAAACAGTCTGGCTATTCCTTAAAAAAAAATTTTTTTTTGGTTTAAGATTTTATTTATGGGCGCCTGGGTGGCTCAGTTGGTT
>NW_027885534.1:0-244 GCF_054177405.1 Leptonychotes weddellii | reverse complement strand
TTTGGCCCAGTGTGTACAGAGTGTTGATTTCCCCAAAGTCAAAATCTCCTGAATGTCCTTAGGATTGTCCAAATATAAAGAAATACCTGGTTCCTAGTGTGAATATTTCACTCCTTAAAAAATAAAACCCTTACCCTCAGGAGAGAGAGACAGACAGGGAACACCCTAGAAATAAGCAGACTTCTTTAGATCGGCCTACCCCAGATTCTTAGAGAGGGATCTGCAAAGTGGGAGTAGTCAGGAA
>NW_027885533.1:0-244 GCF_054177405.1 Leptonychotes weddellii | reverse complement strand
TTTCTCATATTTTTGACAGCCTTGCTCACTCTTAACTAGAATAAAATTTTTTTTTATTCTTATGTTAATCCCCATACATTACATCATTAGTTTTAGATAAAGTGTTCCATGATTCATTGTTTGTGCATAACACCCAGTGCTCCATGCAGAATGTGCCCTCCTCAATACCCACCACCAGGCTAACCCATCCTCCCACCCCCCTTCCCTCTAGAACCCTGTTAGTTTTTCAGAGTCCATCGTCTCT
>NW_027885532.1:0-244 GCF_054177405.1 Leptonychotes weddellii | reverse complement strand
GAACATAGTCTGAGACTCAAGGGAAACTCATTACAAAATGATTTGGGGGGGGGGGGGGCCTGGGTGGCTCAGATGGTTGAGCGTCTGCCTTCGGCTCAGGTCATGACCTGAGATCCTGGAATCGAGTCCCGCATCGGGCTCCCTGCTCCTTGGGGAACCTGCTTCTTCCTCTACCAGTCTCTCTCTCTCATGAATAAATTAATAAAATCTTTAAAAAAATGATTTTTGCCTAGAAGTGTCCAGG
>NW_027885531.1:0-244 GCF_054177405.1 Leptonychotes weddellii | reverse complement strand
TTACATCCATGAAATAAATAGAATAAAATACTATTTTAAGACCTGCATGGGAGCCATAAAAAACCCTAAATCTTGCCATTTGCGACGACGTGGTTGGAACTAGAGGGTATTATGCTAAGCGAAATAAGTCAATCAGAGAAAGACAAGTATCATATGATCTCACTGATATAAGGAATTTAAGACACAAGACAGAGGAGCACAGGGGAAAGGAGGAAAAAATGAAACAAGATGAAACCAGAGAGGG
>NW_027885530.1:0-244 GCF_054177405.1 Leptonychotes weddellii | reverse complement strand
CCTTCTTCTGCAGCCGCCTGCGCGCTGTCTTCGCGGCCAGGCGGTTCCGCGCCGCCCTGGAAGTTCGTGCGTGCGGACGCAAGTTGGTGGAGACGTGGCTTAGGGCAGGAATATTGAATTGAAGACTGAAAAGTATTTCTAGTTGCGCTTTCTGTGTGTGGAGAAACGTCTTCAAGTCGTGTACTTGACTTTAGGTAACCAGAGCCCCTGGGGCCCGGTACATGGTTTGATCTGGCTGAGAGTT
>NW_027885529.1:0-1641 GCF_054177405.1 Leptonychotes weddellii | reverse complement strand
GTTAATTTTAGCCATTCTGACTGGTGTGAGGTGATATCTCATTGAGGTTTTGATTTGGATTTCCCTGATGCCAAGCAATCGTGAGCACTTTTTCATGTGTCTGTTGGCCATTTGGATGTCTTCTTTGGAAAAATGTCTGTTCATGTCTTCTGCCCATTTCTTAATTGGATCATTTGTTCTTTGGATGTTGAGTTTAAGAAGTTCTTTATAGATTTTGGATACTAGCCCTTTATCTGATATGTCATTTGCAAATATCTTCTCCCATTCTGTCAGTTGTCTTTTGGTTTTGTTGACTGTTTCTTTTGCTGTGCAAAAGCTTTTTGTCTTGTTGAAGTCCCAATAGTTCATTTTTGCCCTTCCTTCCCTTGCCTCTGGTGATGTTTCTAGGAAGAAGTTTCTGTGGCTGAGGTCAAAGAGTTTGCTGCCTGTGTTCTCCTTTAGGATGTTGATGGACTCCTGTCTCACATTGAGATCTTTCAACCATTTGGAGTCTATTTTTGTGTGTGGTGTAAGGAAATGGTCCAGTTTCATTCTTCTGTATGTGGCTGTCCAATTTTCCCAACACCATTTGTTGAAGAGACTGTCTTTTTTCCAGTGGACATTCTTTCCTGCTTTGTCGAAGATTAGTTGACCATAGAGTTGAGGGTCCATTTCTGGGCTTTCTATTCTGTTCCATTGATCTATGTGTCTGTTTTTGTGCCAGTACCATGCTGTCTTGATGATGACAGCTTTGTAATAGAGCTTGAAGTCTGGAATTGTGATGCCACCAGGTTTGCTTTTCTTTTTTTTCTTTTTTAATTTTTTTAAAAATGATTTTATTTATTTATTTGACAGAGAGAATGAGAGAGAGAGAGAGAGAGCACATGAGAGGGGAGGGTCAGAGGGAGAAGCAGACTCCCTGCTGAGCGGAGAGCCCGATGCGGGACTCAATCTGGGGACTCCAGGACCATGACCGGAGCCGAAGGCAGTCGCCTAACCAACTGAGCCACCCAGGCACCCTGGTTTTCTTTTTCAACATTCCTCTGGCTATTCGGGGTCTTTATTGGTTCCATACAAATTTTAGGATTATTTGTTCCATTTCTTTGAAAAAAGTTGATGGTATTTTGATGGGGATTGCATTAAATGTGTAGATTGCTCTAGGTAGCATTGACATCTTCACAATATTTGTTCTTCCAATCCATGAGCATGGAACATTTTTCCATTTCTTTGTGTCTTCCTCAATTTCTTTCATGAGTATTTTATAGTTTTCTGAATACAGATTCTTTGCCTCTTTGGTTACATTCATTCCTAGGTATCTTATGGTTTGGGGTGCAATTGTAAATGGGATTGACTCCTTAATTTCTTTTTCTTCTGTCTTGCTGTTGGTGTATAGGAATGCCACTCATTTCTGTGCATTGATTTTATATCCTGCCAGTTTAATGAATTCGTGTGTGAGTTCTAGCAGTTTTGGGGTGGAGTCTTTTGGGTTTTCCACATAAAATATCATATCATCTGCAAACAGTTTGACTTCTTCTTTGCCTATTTGGATGCCTTTTATTTCTTTTTGTTGTCTGATAGCTGTGGCTAGGACTTCTAATACTATGTTGAATAGCAGTGGTGATAGTGGATATCCCTGCCGTGGTCCTGACCTTAGGGGGAAAG
>NW_027885528.1:0-244 GCF_054177405.1 Leptonychotes weddellii | reverse complement strand
TTTAGTAAAAACTCAAGGATGGAAGCGGAAGCTACTTATGTCTCAGTTTTCCCAACTTGATTTGGGTCTGAAGGCGTGGAAAGAGAGGAAGTACTGAATTCTGACTTAGCATCCCTAGATCAACACCAGTTTTTTCAGCAAACAATTTTTTAAAATTTTATTTTATTATGTTTGTCACCATACAGTACATCATTAATTTTTGATGTAGTGTTCCATGATTCATTGTTTGCATATAACACCCAGT
>NW_027885527.1:0-244 GCF_054177405.1 Leptonychotes weddellii | reverse complement strand
TGGCTTACCATATGTAAGTCAATTAATGTAACACAATTATTAATAGAATAAAGGACAAAAATAACATAATATCAACTGATGTTAAAAAAATTTATACCCAATGTGCTATGGTGAGCACTGTGAATCGTGCAAGACTGTTGAATCACAGATCTGTACCTCTGAAACAAATAATACATTATATGTTAAAAAAAGAAGAAGATAGTAGGAGGGAAAGAATGAAGGGGGGGGAATTGGAGGGGGAGAT
>NW_027885526.1:0-244 GCF_054177405.1 Leptonychotes weddellii | reverse complement strand
CGTTCTCAGAGTTTTCTTTTCCATGGACAGTAAGAAGGACTGCCGAAGAAGATGGCTATCAGTGTGCCCTGCTCTCCAAGGGGACTCTTCAGCCTTCCCTCCCTCCCTCTTATGCCCAGATGCAGATCATATTGTCGCTTGGATCTTTGTCCTACTGAGCTAAGCATTTAAGAACTCTAAATTACTTTTTTTTTTTTTTTAAAGATTTTGAGAGAGACGGAGATAGCACAAGCAGGGGGCAGGG
>NW_027885525.1:0-244 GCF_054177405.1 Leptonychotes weddellii | reverse complement strand
TTTCTTCATTTGGAACTCATAAAATCTGCAAGAACACAAAACTCTATTTTTAAAAACTCAATATAAACAGTAAAGTCATTGAAATCAAAAGCCAGAGTAGTATCTGTCATGCATTAAGAGTTCCTCCTTCAATGAGATCTTGCCATTTGCAACGACGTGGATGGAACTGGAGGGTATTATGTTGAGTGAAATAAGTCAAACAGAGAAAGACATGTATCATATGATCTCACTGATATGAGGAATT
>NW_027885524.1:0-244 GCF_054177405.1 Leptonychotes weddellii | reverse complement strand
TTAACTCATCTTATAACTAGAAGTTTGTATCTTTTTTTTTTTAATTTTTATTTATTTATTTATTTGACAGAGAGAGACACAGTGAAAGAGGGAACACAAGCAGGGGGAGAGGGAGAGGGAGAAGCAGACTCCCAGCTGAGCAGGGAGCCCGATGCAGGGCTCGATCCCAGGACCCTGGGATCATGACCTGAGCCGAAGGTAGACGCTTAACAACTGAGCCACCCAGGCGCCCCTAGAAGTTTGT
>NW_027885523.1:0-244 GCF_054177405.1 Leptonychotes weddellii | reverse complement strand
ATTTTATGTGTGTTTATTTTACCACAGTTTAAAACAAAAATGAGAAAAGCACTTCTGGATTAAACCATTCATGTTTTAGTATGTGACCCCCAGTGGCCCTCAGTCTTGGTGGCTCTGTTTCTCCTGAAACACATTTAAACACACACAACACTTACTATGTTGCCATGATGTGCCACCAGCCTATCAACCAATAGTCTAATTCTTTGCTTTAGGCTTTTTTTCTATATTGTCTTTTCGAATGTAT
>NW_027885522.1:0-244 GCF_054177405.1 Leptonychotes weddellii | reverse complement strand
TTCTCAAGAGCTAATATTTCCTAAAAACTAATGCTAGAGTCCAGATGAGACTTAAAACCTTTTGCTCCTACTCTGGAGTTTTTTCATAGATCTATACTGAGTAAAGGAAGTTAGTAAGTAAGTTTTAAAAAGCATAGCTACCTCAAAATAAAAAAAAAACCAACAGGATATTTCAAAATTTGTACTTTTTTTTTTTTAATTTTTTTTTATTCTTATGTTAATCCCCATACATTACATCATTAGT
>NW_027885521.1:0-244 GCF_054177405.1 Leptonychotes weddellii | reverse complement strand
GTCCTTCCCTGGTAGCGTTTTGGCAAGAATTTTTGAAATACCGTATGCAAAGTTCGTTAATTCTTCTAATTGGCATCTTTTTAGTGCCTACTGACAAGCACTGTACAGGCATTGGGGAATCGACAGAGAACAAAATAGACAAGTAGCCTTGTTTTAATGGGGCTTATAGTTCAGAAAAACACTTGGCCCACAGTAGCCACTCAATGACTATTGGCCATTAAGATGGCCCATTAGTGTGTGGGTG
>NW_027885520.1:0-244 GCF_054177405.1 Leptonychotes weddellii | reverse complement strand
CTAAATGAAATTTCAACAAATCAATTTCAGTGCTAAATAAAAATGAGAACATACCACACGATCAAACAGAATTATTCCAGGAATGTAAGGACAACTCTGCACTAGGAAATCTATCAATTTAATGTATCAGATCTGCAGTTGAAGGAAAATCTACACAATTATTTCTACTGAAAATGCATTAAAAATGATGATACTTTTTTAAAAAAATTAATAGGCTTTATTTTTTAGAACTGTTTTAGGTATG
>NW_027885519.1:0-244 GCF_054177405.1 Leptonychotes weddellii | reverse complement strand
TAAAGATCAGAGCAGAAATCAATGAAATAGAAACCCAAAGAACAGTAGAACAGATTAACAAAACTAGGAGTTCATTCTTTGAAAGAATTCATTAGATTGATTAAACCCTTGGCCAGAATTTATTTATTTTTTATTTTTTAAAATTTTTTTAAAGATTTTATTTATTTATTTGACAGAGAGAGACACAGCGAGAGAGGGAACACAAGCAGGGGGAGTGGGAGAGGGAGAAGCAGGCTCCCCGCAG
>NW_027885518.1:0-1641 GCF_054177405.1 Leptonychotes weddellii | reverse complement strand
AAAAAAAAAAAAGAAGAAGAAGAAGGTAGCAGGAGGGGAAGAATGAAGCGGGGGAAATCGGAGGGGTAGACGAACCATGAGAGACGATGGACTCTGAAAAACAAACTGAGGGTTCTAGAGGGGAGGGTGGTGGGAGGATAGGTTAGCCTGGTGATGGGTATTGAGGAGGGCACGTTCTGCATGGAGCACTGGGTGTTATGCACAAACAATGAATCATGGAACACTGCATCTAAAACTAATGATGTAATGTATGGGGATTAACGTAAGAATAAAAAAATAAAAAAATTTTAAAAAAATTAAAAAATAAATAAATTTAAAAAAAAAATAAAAAGATATATTCATCCCTATGTTTATTGAAGCATTATTTATAGCCAAAATATGCAAGCAGCCCAAGTATCCATTGATAGATGAATTGATAAAGAAGATGTGGTATATATATACAGTAGAATATTATTCAGCCATAAAACAGAAGGAAATCTAACCACTGGCAACAACATGAATGCATCTAGAGAGTATAATGCTAAGCGAAATGTCAGAGAAAGTCAAATACCATATCATTTCATTCATATGTGGAATTTAAGACACAAAGCAAATGAACAAAGAAAAAAGAGACAAACCAAAAAACAGATGCTTAACTATAGAGAACTAATTAATGGTTACCAGAGGAGAGTTGAGTAGGATGGGTGAAATAGGTAGAGGGGATAAAGAGTGCACTTATCTAAATGAGCACTGAGTAATGTAGAGAATTACTGAATCACTTTTTTTAGTTTTTATTTAAATTCCAGTTAGTTAACATATAGTGTAGTATTAGTTTCAGGTGTACAATATAGCGATTCAACACTTCCATACAACACCCAGTGCTCATCACAACAAGTGCATTCTTTAATCACTATATTGTACACCTGAAACTAATATAATATTGTAAGTTAACTATACTGGAATTAAAATAAAAGTGAATCAACTAATTAATTAAATGGAAAAAAAAAAGCAGGGGATAAGTTATACCCAAGATGCAGTCCTTAATTTTTTGTTAACACTAATCCTGTAATGTAGAGCAGTGAGGGTGATTTGTGTTGCCCAGTGGTTGTCACACTGTGTGGGGGAGGAGGTGGGTGTTACTAGCATCTAATGGGTAGAGATGAACAACCTGCAATAGCACAGGCCAGCCTCCACAACAAATAATTATCTAGACCAAAGTGCCAATAGTGTCAAGGGCATAAGAAACCCTGATAAAGAGAAAAATAAACCTCTTATGTTTAAATTACAAATCAAACCCTAAAGACAATGATAATTAATTTTCCTTCAAAAGGTCATTCTTATATGCTTTTTTTGAAGGACACACTAATTCAGATTTTCTAAGCACCTAAACTACCTACTTCTTTAAAATAGTTTTAAAAGGGACACCTGGGTGGCTCAGATGGTTGAGCATCTGCCTTCGGCTCAGGTCATGATCCCAGGGTCCTGGGATCGAGCCCCACATGGGGCTCTGTGCTCAGCAGGGAGTCTGCTTCTCCCTCTCCCTCTGCCTGCCTGTCTGCCTACTTGTGATCTCTCTCTCTCTCTCTGTCAAATAAATAAATAAAATCTTTTTAAAAATAAAAAATAAAATAAAATAGTTTTAAAAATAAAGCCTAATGGGGG
>NW_027885517.1:0-244 GCF_054177405.1 Leptonychotes weddellii | reverse complement strand
TTTTTTTTTTTAAAGATTTTATTTATTTATTTGAGACAGAGAGAATGAGAGACAGAGAGCATGAGAGGGAGGAGGGTCAGAGGGAGAAGCAGACTCCCCGCCGAGCAGGGAGCCCGATGCGGGACTCGATCCCGGGACTCCAGGATCATGACCTGAGCCGAAGGCAGTCGCTTAACCAACTGAGCCACCCAGGCGCCCGGTGTCTGCCTTCTTAAAGGCAGGTATCCACATTAGTTGAGCATAT
>NW_027885516.1:0-244 GCF_054177405.1 Leptonychotes weddellii | reverse complement strand
TCAGGCCACGCCCCCGCGGCTGGCTCCTGACCCCCGGGTCCTGGTGGATTGTTGCGTCCGTTTCCCGGACCTGGGACGGTGTGGGCTTGGCGGGCTCTTAGGTTCCCACTGGTCTCCTGCAAGATGACGGCGTCCTGGGCGCCGTGTGCCGCCTGTGGCTTTCGCCCCGAAAAGCGCTTTTCTTGGCGCTTGGTCGGGTTCCTTTTGGTGGCCCCAGTGCTCCTGCTCTCTCTAAACTCCGGTA
>NW_027885515.1:0-244 GCF_054177405.1 Leptonychotes weddellii | reverse complement strand
CATGTACTCCTATGCTTGCACATGGTCTTCTAGATTCCCAGTAATATCTTGGAGCTACAAAGCCACTGTGGTCATCTCATTGTCCAGCTTTTTCTTTAAAGCTTTTTTGGGTAGCCTGTCCTGTGCTC
Source organism: Leptonychotes weddellii (assembly GCF_054177405.1). Lineage (NCBI taxonomy): Eukaryota > Metazoa > Chordata > Mammalia > Carnivora > Phocidae > Leptonychotes > Leptonychotes weddellii. The sequence continues at coordinate 116 of NW_027885515.1, read as the reverse complement.
CTACTGTTATCCACTTCCTCAGGCAGCCATGCATTCCATCAATTGCTTCTATTATTTCTTTTTTTTTTTTTTTATTCTTATGTTAATCCCCATACATTACATCATTAGTTCTAGAT
>NW_027885514.1:0-244 GCF_054177405.1 Leptonychotes weddellii | reverse complement strand
TCCTCTGGCATATACTGTCAAGCCAATGTGCAACTGAATCATGTTAAAGAAAAATTGCACCAGGCCGAGTTAAACAGGCAAGGGAGACTTTAGTCAACACTATTGCCATAGGGGAGAGAGACTGAACTCAACTCTGCTGAAGCAAAAGGCAGGAAGGTTTTTAAGGGCTGAGATGAGCTAGTGGAGAAAGACTGCAGGACATTAGGAAAGAGACTGATCAATGAGAGTAGGCCATCTATGTTTG
>NW_027885513.1:0-244 GCF_054177405.1 Leptonychotes weddellii | reverse complement strand
TGTCAGGAGCCTCAGATTGCAGAAGGGAATGTGGAAACACAAAGAGGTTAGGTACATAGCCCCAGGTCATGAGCAAATAAAGGCAGACCTGGACGAACCACTCTGAGCAAGGTAGGCTTGAAGCCAAGTTTTTTCCACTCCTCCAGTGCTGCCCCCGGACTCCACAGACTCTGGCTGCCCCCGGTCCACAGCCTGCCATCGGTCCTTATTTGGCATCTGACCCTGGATCTGGAACATTGTCTGC
>NW_027885512.1:0-244 GCF_054177405.1 Leptonychotes weddellii | reverse complement strand
CTAAAACTGTATATAAATTTAATTTTTGTCTTTGCTTTGCTTTTGGGGTTTTTTAAAATTCAGTTTATTTAAACTAAAAAAAAAAAAAATGAAAACAGTTCACTCATTTCTCCTCCCTTCCCCCCACCTCTGGAAATCACCAATCTGTTCTCCATAACTGTGAGCTTAGTTACAATATATATATGTTTTGTATATATATATTTTTAGACTCCACATATAAGAGAGGTCATGCGGTATTTGTCTT
>NW_027885511.1:0-244 GCF_054177405.1 Leptonychotes weddellii | reverse complement strand
AATGCAGAAGACAGAAGAATTCTTAAAGAAGGATGATATATTTACAAATGGAAGTCTTCATGGAAGACTTATAAAAACTGAGCATGTATTAGGGTATAAGGAATATCTTAATTTTCAGAAAGTTATAACCCAGGGTCAGGTTCTCTGATCATATAATATTGAAATCAAATAACAGAAAAGGTAGCTTAAAAAATTCCTACCTCTATGGAAATTTAAAGATACTTTTTTTTTTTTTTTTTTATTT
>NW_027885510.1:0-244 GCF_054177405.1 Leptonychotes weddellii | reverse complement strand
TTTTTTTTTTAAAGATTTTATTTATTTATTTGAGACAGAGAGAATGAGAGAGAGAGAGCACATGAGAGGGGGGAGGGTCAGAGGGAGAAGCAGGCACCCCGCCGAGCAGGGAGCCCGATGCGGGACTCGATCCAGGGACTCCAGGATCATGACCTGAGCCGAAGGCAGTCGCTTAACCAACTGAGCCACCCAGGCGCCCTCCCTGGGAACATTCTAAGCTCTTCTTAACTCAGCGCAGGGTAAC
>NW_027885509.1:0-244 GCF_054177405.1 Leptonychotes weddellii | reverse complement strand
TTCCCCCCCCTTCGTTCTTCCCCTCCTGCTATCTTCTTCTTCTTCTTTTTTTTTAAACATATATTGTATAATTTAAACTGCCATCTTTAAATTAAAGGTATTAAAATTAATTTTCCTTGAATATGACAGCAGAAAGAAACTGAAGGAAGAACTGAATTTCAGATGAATGTTTCTTTATTATATGCTATTGCTCCCTTCCCAAAAGATCCTTCCAGAGTTAAGAAACAGCTTATAAAATACTAAC
>NW_027885508.1:0-244 GCF_054177405.1 Leptonychotes weddellii | reverse complement strand
TGGGATCATGACCTGAGCCGAAGGCAGTCGCTTAACCAACTGAGCCACCCAGGCGCCCTTGGCTACTGTTAATAATACTGTAATGAACAGGGGAGTGTATAAATCTCTTTGAAATACATATATATGTTTTTATTTACTGACTTACTGATGCATGAGAGTTGTGTAGGTGTATAGAGCTGATACTTGTGTGTATAACATCCAAGCGTGTTTGGAGTTTGTATACGTGTGTGTACATGTACTTGGG
>NW_027885507.1:0-1641 GCF_054177405.1 Leptonychotes weddellii | reverse complement strand
CTGCTTCTCCCTCTGACCCTCCCCCCCTCTCATGTGCTTGCTCTCTCTCATTCTCTCTCTCAAATAAATAAATAAAATCTTTAAAAAAAAAAAATTCTGTTCAAGTTGAATACAAAACAGAGACCACACTTGAAAATTCCCTGAGCAAATTCAGCAACACAAGAAACAGGTGTTGGTGAGGATGTGGAGAAAAAGGAACACTTGTGCATTGTTGGTGGGAATGCAAGCTGGTGCAGCCACTCTGGAAAACAGTATGGAGGTTCCTCAGAAAGTTAAAAATAGATACAGCAATTACACTACTACGTATTTACCCAAAGAACACAAAACTACAGATTCAAAGGAGGCACATGCACCCCAATGTTTATAGCAACGTTATCTGCAATAGCCAAACTATGGAAAGAGCCCAAATGTCCATCTACTGATGAATGGATAGAGAAGGTGGGAGATATATATATATACACATACATACACACATACAATGGAATATTACTCAGCTATAAGAATGAAATCTTGCCATTTCCAAGGATGTGAATGGAGCTAGAGAGTATAATGCTAGGTGAAATAAGCCAGTCAGAGAAAGACAAATACCATATGCTCTCACTCCTATGTGGAATTAACAAAACAAATGAGCCAAGGGGCAAAAAAATAGAGGCAAACCAAAAAACAGACTTTTAATGATAGAGAACTGATGGTTACCAGAGGGGAGGGGGTGGAGGGATGGATGAAGTAGGTGATGGGGATGAAGGAGTGCACTTGTCATGATGAGCAGAGTGACGTATGGAAGCATTAAATGACTATATTGCACACCTGAAACTAATATTACACTGTATGTTAACTGGAATTAAAAACTTTTAAATTTAAATTCAATTAGCCAACTTATAGTACATCATTAGTTTCAGGTGTAGTGTTAAATTATTGGTTGCATGTAATACCCAGGGCTCATAATTTTTTAAAAAGAAATTCCCTGAACAGAAGAAACCATTTAAACCACATTAGCAAAACTAAATCTACCATATTTCATGAACGTAAGTGAAACTTGTTATTTCTTATAAATACCTGATAACCATAAAAGAAACAGATGGTGACTACTTACAGTGAGCACTTAGTTACAAAATTGTTGAATCAATATTGTACACCTGAAACTAACATTGTACGTTAATTATATATCAAAAAACGTGAGTTAAGAAACTTCAGCCATCTTCCTAAAAATGTGTAAGATAATCACTTTGAAACAATCCCCTGCCATCTGCAAACCTCCTCTGTAATAACCAACCATTGTGAAGATACACAACCTCCTTGTTTTCACTTTATAAGCCATCCTGTAATGTCATGCCCCTGAGCTTCATATTAGCTCACAAACCACTCTTAAATGCACAATAAGCTCTTACTAAATACTATTTTACTGATCTGGTGGTTTTAGTTTTGCTACTTCTGGGTTGTTTTGTTTTTACAGTCCCAATGCCCAGAAATATCCATATTTGTTAAACAAGAAACTTTGGAAGTTAGACCCCGGAATCCATGTTTTCTTACAATTCCCCCAAAGGACTTCAACATGCAGCCAAAATTGAGAGCCAATGCCTTATAACACTGTTGACCATCCCTAGAAGTAGAGAAGCTGTAGCTCACCCTTAAAACATCTTA
>NW_027885506.1:0-244 GCF_054177405.1 Leptonychotes weddellii | reverse complement strand
TTGTTAATGAGGTCCACGCTGGAGCCAAAGCTGCTCTCCTTAAAATCAGGCCTGCCTAGAGACCAATGGTGCAAGTTCCTCAACTGTTTGTTTGTGTAAGTGACCAAGAAGCCCCTTTGGAAAGAACTCATTCTAAGAAAAAGGGGAAGTAGGATATACTGAATTCATATCAAGAGCAGCAATAATTCTTTTTTTTTTTTTTTTTTATTTATTTATTTTTTATTCTTATGTTAATCCCCATACA
>NW_027885505.1:0-244 GCF_054177405.1 Leptonychotes weddellii | reverse complement strand
TTCCTCCCCTTCATTCTTCCCCTCCTGCTATCTTCTTCTTCTTCTTTTTTTTTTTTTTAACATATATTGTATTATTTGTTTCAGAGGTTCAGATCTGTGATTCAACAGTTTTAAGTAGGTTTCTAAGTAGGCTGTTTGCCTCTTGTGTGTTCAGGTAGCATAGAGGCTGTTGGGCCTCAGGAGGAGGTCCTCCTAGGTCGCCAGACACAAAACCAAGGTTGGATTTCTATTATTTCAGCAATGT
>NW_027885504.1:0-244 GCF_054177405.1 Leptonychotes weddellii | reverse complement strand
TTAGATACTGTAAACTTTATCCTGCAGCATGTCAGATAACTAAAAATTTACAAACTGAAACCAGAAATGAGCTGTGGCTTGTACTATTCTATACTTAAGGTATTTATACATAAAAATCATAACAAAATACCACTTTTTCCTTGCTTATTCTGAAGAAGTTTTGCTGTGGAATGCTTTGGCTCATTTTTGTTTTCTCTCTTTATTTTATTTTGTAAAAAATTTAATATTTTAATCATGCCATCCA
>NW_027885503.1:0-244 GCF_054177405.1 Leptonychotes weddellii | reverse complement strand
CTAATGATGTAATGTATGGGGATTAACATAAGAATAAAAAAATTAAAAAAAAAAAAGAATCTGGCTCCTTCTGGATGATTTCTTGGGGTAAGTAGCAAGATGCGGGGACATACACTCTAGTGATAACACAAGGCTTAGATGTCCCCTTCCAAAGGTTCTGGTCCTCAAAGCCTTTGCTACCTTCCAGAAACCAACATCAGCTTCATGTCGATTTCTCCTGGTCGGCTAGGAACAGCTATTCTGT
>NW_027885502.1:0-244 GCF_054177405.1 Leptonychotes weddellii | reverse complement strand
CTGTTTCTCTCTCTCTCTCTCAAATAAACAAATAAATAAAATCTTAAAAAAAAAAAGACATCCAAAACACAAACCTCTATTCAGACATCTATGGATCCAACTACATCAGATTTAAGGATTTCTATTCCACAAAGACCCTCAGAGCTAATATTGACAGATAGATGGTTGCAATCTAGTGAATAAAGAACGCCCGCAGGCCGATAAGGAAAAGACAGGAAACACAGTAGAGAAATGGGCAATGAAT
>NW_027885501.1:0-244 GCF_054177405.1 Leptonychotes weddellii | reverse complement strand
TTTGCTAACACTGCTTATATTCAGTGATGTGCAGGATTTCCTAGATAGTGCAGTAAGGGGATTGATCAATCAATCAATCAGATATAAGGATTAGAAAGCAAGGAATAAAATTAATGTATAAAGCAAGGAACATGACACTGTATACAGAAGATTCAAAAGAATCTCCAAACTTTTAAAATTACTAAGCAATTTTTAAAAGTTTGCTGAATACAAATTTGCTGAAACAATACACAATATATTTTAT
>NW_027885500.1:0-244 GCF_054177405.1 Leptonychotes weddellii | reverse complement strand
TGTGTGGGAGGTAGACTGGAACTGGCCGGGTTTCTCTCTCCCCCCTACCCTCACTCCATCAGCGAGACCCTTCAGAACTCACCAGATGTGATGTACCTTTGGGATTAATGCACACGCCGTGTTACCTACCACCTGTACTCCAAGGACTACTGGCTCTATTTTTCACGCTGTTTGGCCCCCAACCTCATCCCAACTGCGTACCCCACTCACCCCACACGCAGAGCAGACGCCAGTGCTGTCCCTC
>NW_027885499.1:0-244 GCF_054177405.1 Leptonychotes weddellii | reverse complement strand
GGCGCCTGGGTGGCTCAGTTGGTTGGGCGACTGCCTTCGGCTCACGTCATGATCCTGGAGTCCCGGGATCGAGTCCCGCATCGGGCTCCCTGCTCGGCAGGAAGTCTGCTTCTCCCTCTGACCCTCCTCCCTCTCATGCTCTCTGTCTCTCATTCTCTCTGTCTCAAATAAATAAATAAAATCTTTAAAAAAAAAAAAAAGAGAGACAGGGAGGCCAGGAGGGAGGAACGGTGGTCTGTGCTCT
>NW_027885498.1:0-244 GCF_054177405.1 Leptonychotes weddellii | reverse complement strand
TGGGCCTTAACTTTCTCATCTGTAAAATGGGGATGCTCACTCACCTACCTCCGCAGGTCCTCCTGTGCAATGAGGCAGTACCTGTAAAGGGCCTAGCCCAGTGCCTGGGACGGTGCTGGCTGTTACTACTGTTGCTATAGGGACAACCTGCGTAAAGCTCCTAACTGGATCCACAACGCCCTGAAATCCTTGGCCAAACACTGGGATGTGGAGTCAAGTGTGTGGTTCTCTGGGGAAAGGCCTG
>NW_027885497.1:0-244 GCF_054177405.1 Leptonychotes weddellii | reverse complement strand
GGTATTAAGGAGGGCACGTACTGCATGGAGCACCGGGTGTTATACGAAAACAACGAATCATGGATCACTACATCAAAAACTAATGATGTATTGTATGGTGACTAACATAACATAATAAAATTAAAAAAAAATGCAAAAGCGGAAAAAGTAGGCAAAAATGACCTCAATCGCAACCATACTAATATAATCAGTCTGCAGCCACATACACCAGAATAATACTCTTGTGTTATTTTTGCCTAATCCT
>NW_027885496.1:0-1641 GCF_054177405.1 Leptonychotes weddellii | reverse complement strand
CCATGGCTCTAAGGAACTCCTTTCTTGGGATCTGTGAGTCTACAAAACTTCATCCATTGGGACAGTTACTTCTATATCTTCCTGGCGCCCTTAAAACATCTGAGACCCCTAGGGGTGCCTGGGTGGCTCAGTCGGTTAAGCTTTTGGCTCAGGTCATGATCTCAGGATCAAGGGTCAAGCCTCCTGTTGGGCTCCTTGCACAGGGTGGTGTTGGCTTGAGATTCTCTCTCCCTCTGGCCCTTCCCTCCCCCTGCCCCCGCTTGTGCTCTTTCTCTCTCTCTTTAAAATAAATAAATAAAACCTTAAAAAAAAAAAACCACCCTGAATCCCAGTAAGTTTAAAGATGGTGTTATTTTGCTATTATAGATTTTCCAATATGTTCTGTTTAGTGCCTATTTCAACATCCTCTCAGTCACATGTGACTTGACCTTGTACGGGACACGTTTTACCTCGTTATGCACAGGGCACCCAAACCTCTCTGCTATCACTTGCAACCTTTGCGGGCAGGATCTTACTACACCCATCTTTCTTCAGGAACATAGGTATGACATCACATTATGACATCCTACTGTGAGGACATTTGTTTGACACATTTGTTAAGGACATACAAGTTCAGGGGCACCTGGTTGGCTCTGTCGGTTAAGTGTCTGCCTTGGTTCAGGTTGTGATCCCAGGGTCCTGGGATCCCTGCTCACTGGGAAGCCTGTTTCTCCCTCTCCCTCTGCTCCTACCTACCCCTTGTGCTCTCACTCTCACGCTCTCGCTCTCTCTCAAGTAACTGAATAAAATCTTTTAAAAGAAAAAGGGACATGCAAGTCCTACATCTTTCAGTATTTTTTGGGTTCTGCAGGTGACATATTCCTTGTCTATAAATTTTACATAAGCCCATTTAGGCTGTTACTTGTCAATGAGCCCACATTGGGTGGGGCTCCCCTCAACAAAAGGCTTTAGGATCTGTCCAAGTTAAAATCACCTGTGAGGGGGCGACAGGGTGGCTCAGTTGGTGAAGCGTCTGCTTTTGGCTCAGGACATGATCTCAGGGTCCTGAGATGCAACGCGTCATGGGGCTCCCTGCTCAGTGGGGAGCCTGCTTCACCCTCTCCCTTTGACCTCCTCCTCCAGCTCGAGCTCTCTCTCAAATACATAAATAATATCTTTAAAAAAAAAAAATCACCCGTTAGTGCCCTAAGTGAAAAGGCTTAGGCAACCGCCTCTCCAGTTTCCTGGAGTCCCTGGACCACCCATGGTATCTGTAAATTGTCCATGGGCTCCCAATGCAAGAAACGGCCCTCCTTGGCCCTGGGTTATACACCATGAAAGGAGAAATTGCTGGCCATGCACTGGGCTCTCCTGGAAACAGAGTCTCTCACAGACTCTGAGCCTTCATATCCCGCTGTCTGCTATTCCTTGGGTCATGATACCCCCACCAGCTTAATATAGTTACCAAGACCTTTTTGCTACAGGCTGAAGCCAAAATCTGCATATCCTACCTGCAGGTGGGGGTTGCTGCTTCTGTCCACAGTTCATTGTCAGATTCCGTGGTGCTGGAGGACGTAAGCCTTTCCTTCTACGTCTTGGCTACCTAAGGATTCCCTTGGGATCAACTGAGTAACCATCAATGGCAGTTGATACATTTTGGTT
>NW_027885495.1:0-244 GCF_054177405.1 Leptonychotes weddellii | reverse complement strand
TGTCTCACATTGAGGTCTTTCATCCACTTTGAGTTTATCTTTGTGTATGGTGTTAGAGAATGGTCGAGTTTCATTCTTCTGTATATAACTGTCCAATTTTACTGGCACCATTTATTGAAGAGACGAGACAGATTGACATCTTAACAATGTTGGCTCGTCTAATCCATGGTATATTGACAGTGGATAGATATAAATGGATATGCTATATTTAGCACAGGCATTTAATTTCTATCAGCAATGTCTT
>NW_027885494.1:0-244 GCF_054177405.1 Leptonychotes weddellii | reverse complement strand
GCATTCTGAGCAGAGGGGACCACAAGTATAAGGCACCAGACAGAAAAAGCTCTCCTGGTTTGAGGAGTAGAGATGAGGCCAGTGGGGCTTCTCTAAGTGAGTGAAGGGGAGAGAGAAGGGTCAGTGTCAGATCATACTGGGTCCTGTGGGTGGCATTTGAGGAATTTGGATGTATTCTAAGTACAATGGGAGGTCATTCAAGGGCTGGCAAGCATAGAAGGCACATGACCTCATTTTTTTTTTT
>NW_027885493.1:0-244 GCF_054177405.1 Leptonychotes weddellii | reverse complement strand
CAGAATCAGCATGTCCCTTTTAAAAAAGTTGTACGTTCTCATTCATTCATGAAAACCACACTTGTGAACTAAGTCACTTGTTTCTCTTTCCTACGTAACCTCTCTTGAACACCCTGAGAGGAGGGGCTGTGTGCCTCCAGGTCCCCCCGCCCTTCAGGTCCACCTCTGCAGTGGACTGGGCCACAACTCCACTCCACACTCTGCTTTTTAATAATTCCTTCTCTGAGTAAGAGCCGTCCTGGCT
>NW_027885492.1:0-244 GCF_054177405.1 Leptonychotes weddellii | reverse complement strand
GCCGCGTGGCAGCCCCGCGCCCGCCGCCCTCGCCCCCCGCGCGTGGGGCCCGGGCGCACCACGTGTCCGCGCTGCCCTTCGCCGGCCCGGCGTGGGAGGAGGCTGCGCGCCCGGCCCCCGGGGCTTGCCGAGTGGGCGCCGACCAAGATTTGGGTTCCCTCTTGCCCTGGCTGCTGTCATCTTAAACCGCCGGGAGCCCGAGGCCTATATTTATGGAGAAACCCGTGTCCCGGAGGCCGCCGTG
>NW_027885491.1:0-244 GCF_054177405.1 Leptonychotes weddellii | reverse complement strand
AGCTGAGAAAAAAGAGAGATCTGGATCTCTCTACTACTGGATCACGAGGGCAGAATTCGAGAGATAAGTGATACCATGAAATGAAACAATATCAGAATAATTGGGATCCCAGAAGAAGGAGAGAGAGTGGCAGAAGCTATATTGGAGCAAATTATAGCAGAGAACTTCCCTAATTTGGGGAAGGAAACAGGCATCAAAATCCAGGAGGCACAGAGAACCCCTCTCAAAATCAATAAAAATAGGT
>NW_027885490.1:0-244 GCF_054177405.1 Leptonychotes weddellii | reverse complement strand
CAAAATCCAAAAACCTTGCTGTAACAACGCAGCAGAAAGTTGTCGGCGCTCCCTCTTTTTCTACATTGGTCTTTGATCTGTTCCTCAAACCGACCAGGCGCACCCCCGGACCTTTGCACTTGTGATTACCTCTGCCTGTGATGTTTTCTCGTATGGCTCTCCCCTGGCCTTCAACTTCAAAAACAGTTGTTCAGGGAAGTGGGGCTTAGCCACAACCCACCCCACACCCCCCACCGTTACCACT
>NW_027885489.1:0-244 GCF_054177405.1 Leptonychotes weddellii | reverse complement strand
GGAGTGGGAGAGGGAGAAGCAGGCTTCCCACCAAGCAGGGAGCCCGATTTGGGGATCGATCCCAGGACTCTGGGGATCATGACCTGAGCTGAAGGCAGACACTTAACCACTGAGCCACCCAGGCGTCCCCTGAGTTGAACTGATTTTTGTGGTTTTTTACTTCTTGCCTGTGAAGCCCTCTATGTCACATAAAAAATATTAACATCACATAAACTTTGTATGCTTCTCTCTTGTTAGTTTGTCC
>NW_027885488.1:0-244 GCF_054177405.1 Leptonychotes weddellii | reverse complement strand
AAGATCAGCAAGAACAGTCAGCCAAGACCAAGTTTACTGATCAACGAGAACTACAGAACTCCAGGGCTAAAGGAATACAGCACTAGAATTCATGGTTTCTTTCCCATGATTCTTTAGTCATTCAAAGTTGATTTTAAAAATTTTCTTTATTTTTTTCTTTTTCTATTTTTTTAGTTGAATTTTTCTTCATTCCTTTTTCAACCAACATCTTATCAATTCCATTTTTAAAATCTTTTTTAATTTT
>NW_027885487.1:0-244 GCF_054177405.1 Leptonychotes weddellii | reverse complement strand
TTCCCTCAGCATTTAAGGCCTGGTGCTACTGTCTTCCAGCTTCCGGCACTGCTGCTGATAAATCTAAAGGAAATTTGACTCGGAATCTTTTGTGCAGGTCTCTTTCTTTCTATATGAAAGTAAGTTTTCTAAGATTCTTCCCAATCTCTGCTATTCTGACATTTCAACATAATGTGCCTCGGTGTGGGGTTCTGTCCCCTACCTGAGCTCTCTGTGGGCCAAGTCAACCCGGACACACTCAATC
>NW_027885486.1:0-1642 GCF_054177405.1 Leptonychotes weddellii | reverse complement strand
AGGAGAAGAGAAATAATAAAGATCAGAGCAGAAATCAATGAAAAGAACAGTAGAACAGAGCAACAAAACTAGGAGCTGGTTCTTTGAAAGAATTAATAAGATTGCTAAACCCCTGGCCAGACTTATCAAAAAGAAAAGAGAAACGACCCAAATCAACAAAATCATGAATGAAAGAGGAGAGATCACAACCAACACCAAAGAAATACAAACAATTATAAGAACATATTATGAACAACTATATGCCAACAAATTAGACAATGTGGAAGAAATGGATGCATTCCTAGAGATGTATAAACTACCAAAACTGAACCAGGAAGAAATAGAAAACCTGAACAGACCCATAACTAGAAAAGAAATTGAAGCAGTAATCAAAAATCTCCCAACAAACAAGAGCCCAGGGCCAGATGGCCTCCAAGGGGGTATTCTACCAAACATTTAAAGAAGAATTAATACCTATTTTTCTGAAACTGTTCCAAAAAACAGAATGGAAGGAAAACTTCCAAACTCATTTTATGAGGCTAGCATTACCTTGATCCCAGCAGACAAAGACTCCATCAAATAGGAGAATTATAGGCCAATATCCTTGATGAACATGGATGCAAAAATTCTCACCAAAATACTAGCCAATAAGATCCAACAGTACATGAAAAGGATTATTCACCACAACCAAGTGGGATTTATTCCTGCGCTGCAAGGGTGGTTCAACATGCACAAATCAATCAATGTGATACAATACATTAATAAAAGAAAGAACAAGAACCATATGATACTCTCAATAGATGCAGAAAAAAAGCATTTGACAAAGTACAGCATCCTTTCTTGATTAAAACTCTTCACAGTGTAGGGATAAAGGGAACCTACCTCAATATCATAAAATCCATCTAAGAAAAACCCACAGCGAATATCATTCTCAATGGGGAAAAACTGAGAGCTTTCCCCCTAAGATCAGGAACACGGCAGGGATGTTCATTGTCACCACGGCTATTCAGCATAGTACTAGAAGTCCTAGCCTCAGCAATCAGACAACAAAAAGAAATAAAAGGCGTCTGAATCGGCAAAGAAGTCAAACCCTCACTCTTTGCAGATGAAATGATACTTTATGTGGAAAACCCAAAAGACTCCACCCCAAAACTGCTAGAACTCATACAGGAATTCAGTAAAGTGGCAGGATATAAAATCAATGCACAGTAATCAGTGGCACTTCTATACACCAACAACAAGACAGAAGAAAGAGAAATTAAGGAGTCAATCCCATGTACAATTGCACCCCAAACCATAAGATACCTAGGAATAAATCTAACCAAGGAAGTAGAGAATCTGTACTCAGAAAACTATAGAATACTCATGAAAGAAATTGAGGAAGATATAAAGAAATGGAAAAACATCCATGCTCATGGACTGGAAGAACAAATATTGTGAAAATGTCTATGCTACCTAGAGCAATCTACACATTAAAAGCAACCCCTATCAAAATACCATGAACTTTTTTCAAAGAAATAGAACAAATAATCCTAAAATTTGTACAGAACCAGAAAAGACCCCAAATAGCCGGAGGAATGTTGAAAAAGAAAAGCAAAGCTGGTGGCATCACAATTCTGGACTTCACGCTCTATTACAAAGCTGTAATCATGAGGATAGCATG